>NC_035161.2:1777479-2077479 GCF_001659605.2 Manihot esculenta | reverse complement strand
CAATATTCATAAAAATTAAAATACACTACAAAAAAAAAGGCTATCAGCGACGGATTTAGCGACGAAAATTACTTCCGTCGGAAAAAGAAAAATTAGCGACGGAATTTGCGACGGATCAGCGACGAATATTTTATGTTCATATTTCTAACGGATTAGCGACGGATTAGCGACGAATTTTAAAAAAATTAGCGACGAAATTTATTCCGTCGCTAATCCGTCAGAAAATGAGAAGAATATATTAAAAAGCCTAATCCATCTCTTTCAGACTCTTTAATTTCTGCCGCACTCTCTCCTCTCCTCTCCCCTCCCATGCGCCACACCCTTGTCCTTACCGCTGCCATCGCCTGTCGCCGCTTTGCCGTCGCCCGTTGCCGTCTTGGTAATTTTCTATGCAATTTAACTGCAAGATTACTTTCCTCTTCTCCCTCAAAACGCAGATAAGCCTACCGTTTCTTGAATCCCTTCCTCCACCAAGACCCATCGAAAACCACCTCCTCCCTCGACCTCTGCCCCTTCAATCACCAGAGCCACAACCCCACAGAATATCGCCTCTCCCTTAACCGCTTTCTTCAAGTTCAACATCCAGGTCTCCCATCTTCTTCTTCACCACACCCTGCTCCTTCTCCCATCGTTTTCATCTCCATCGATTTCTCATAGACCCGTCTCCTCTCTCCGTTGGCTTATCCTTCGAAACCCACTCCATTGTCCTCCCCTTCATTGTTGTTACAGCTCCTCCGCTTCTCCATCAATATTCCACCATTTCCTCATCATCTCCCCAAAAATTAGAAAACCCACCTGCATTCACCGATTCGGGTTGTTCCGTGAAAGCACAGACGAAGCACCCAGCGGCGTAGCAGAACCGGCAAAGCAATCGGAGGCCATGTATTAGAACCAGCAAAGCACATACAACCTTTCACCAAGTCTTTCCAGTGCCACTCCGCACCCAACCGCGTCATCGCCCTCACTGACCCTTTGCTCCCTCTGCTCAGCCTCAAAACTTTGCTTCGGCGTGGGTATAGTTCTGAATCTTTGTTGTTGTTACATCTTTCACAATAAGGGTTGTTAAAATTGCTCTGGTTTGATATTTACATTGTGGTTGAATTAAAGCTTCATATTTGTAAATGATAATGCTGTTTACCATTTTGGTATATATGTGACATGCTAAAATATCTTGGAATGGCCAGATCCATGCTACTTTTTATGCACATTTTCTCTTACATTCTGAGGCTTGATAATGTTACTGGTCACTGGGCGTGTGTCCTTGAATGCTGTGAGAGCCTTGAAATGGTTGAGCTCATTGCTCTCCTCAACCTACAGATGGGACTGCGCACAACAGCTTTGGCAAGTATATGCACCTTTGGCAAGCAAAACAGCCCAGGGTCAATTTCTGTCCTATTTACTTATTTATTTTAGAGGATGTAGCTGGAATTCGCTATATGTTAAAAAGAATGGAAATATTTTTTTTTTGAAAGTTTGGCAAGTATATGTATAAGTTTTGTTAGCACGAATTTTGTTTATTGATATTGTAAATCCCAAATCGACGAAGATAATATACATTGCAATTTCAATTTAACCATTCATGACAGTATGTTCAGAGGCTATGCAGTTCCTTTTGACTTGGTATTGTAACAGCCCGGCCCGTACGCACGGCACTGTTACCACTCACGGCCCAGGGCTATCCCTCGCCTGGCCTCTTGCCACCTCGGGCTTTCCACTGGCGTCGTGAGCAGCTCTTAACATCCCTTCACCCTCACGGGTTCCAGGCAGGATTTGTCCCTCGGGGGAGCCATTACGGCCCGCCCTAGCCCGAGTGGATTTGGCCCAATTCCTTCCTCTGGGAATTAGGTCGCCTCCCCCACTGCTCGAACCCTTGACCTCCCACTTTAAGGGAATAGTCTGGTGAGAGTGAGTACCAATTGTTCCAATGGCACAATTGGTACTCACTCTCACCAGACTATTCCCTTAAAGTGGGAGGTCAAGGGTTCGAGCAGTGGGGGAGGCGACCTAATTCCCAGAGGAAGGAATTGGGCCAAATCCACTCGGGCTAGGGCGGGCCGTAATGGCTCCCCCGAGGGACAAATCCTGCCTGGAACCCGTGAGGGTGAAGGGATGTTAAGAGCTGCTCACGACGCCAGTGGAAAGCCCGAGGTGGCAAGAGGCCAGGCGAGGGATAGCCCTGGGCCGTGAGTGGTAACAGTGCCGTGCGTACGGGCCGGGCTGTTACAGGTATGATATGCATGTTCTTGAACTTTTCTGCATTGTATGTTCTAATTTTATTAAAGAGAGGCAAATATATGTTTGAAGTTATTTTATAAATCAAGGCATTAGTTTTATGTATGATTTATGGCATATCTTGTAATAGGGCGTCTCAGACTTGCAAGCCAAGCTGTCTGTGTTGTTCAATTCAGTTGTTATTGGACTTGGTTTTTTGGATTTTGATTGTTGCCTATTCAACTTGGTAATATATTATTGAAGTTCCTAACCTTCCCTATCTTATGTTTTGTTGTTAGACTGGAGACTCAAGATTTGAGACTCATGACCGAATGAGGTACACAAGAGACCAGCTGGTGCAACTCAGAGAGGTAATAATTTTTATTGTATGCCTGGGATGTTATTAAGCAATGCAGTAGAATCTTTCTAGGTAGATTTTATTTTCCCTGTATCTCATATGAGTTGATTCCTATGACTCTAATCACTGGGATGCAGCATCAAAACAATGGTAAATTAATTGCAAGTTTTGGCATTCAAATGGTTTCTCTCCTGATTTCACATTTTTCCCTGCAAAATTTATTGGCATTAAGATCAATACTGGACATCAAATCCAAAAATTCAGTTGTTATTTCCTTTCCTCTATTAAATTCTTGTTATATTTCAGTGCAATTAGGATTTTGTGCTCCAAAATGGTTTAGGAGCTCTAATATGAACCTATGATTGAAGCTCTCTTTTTTTTACAACCTTTCTGTAGCTTTGTAACAATGGTTTCTCTCTCTGGTTTCACCTTTTTGCCTTGCAAAATTTCTACTACGCTCAACACTGGAGATTGCATTCAAAAGTTCTATTGGTTTTTCTTTTTCCTTATTTTTGCAGTATTTCACACTGCTATTACAATTTTGTGCCCCAAAATGGTGTAGCAGCTCTAATATGAATCCAGGAGTGAATCTCTTTCCCAGTCTACAAATTTATCAATGCTTTTTCTTTGATTTTTTTAATTTTTATTTTACTGTCATTTTGCTTGCAAGATAATTTATAGGTGACTAGTAGTTGTGAGAGTTAATTATCCAGGAAGTCAAGAACCTGGAGTTTGTGTAGATTTTTATTGAATGCTGAATTTTAGTACATAAGATGAATTTTAGTGTAAATATTTATAAGATAATTTAGATAAAAATTAAAAATTAATTAGATTAAATTTTCCTCATAAACTTTAGAGTAAAATTGAATATTAAGCTTTTTAATTTTTAAAAACATAATTTCTTTTAAAAAATTTGTGATGCTGCTGTGCTGAATTTTTTTTTTCTTGATGTTTAGGTTAAATTAAAATTTATAAGATAATTTAGATAAAAATTAAACATTAATTAGATTAAACTTTCCTCATAAACTTAAGAGTAAAATTGAATATTAAGCTTTTTAATTTGTAAAAACATAATTTCTTTTACAAAATTTTGTGATGCTCCTGTGCTCAATTTCTTTTTTTTTTTTTTTCTTGATGTTTAGGTTAAATTAAAATTTATAAGATAATTTAGATAAAAATTAAAAAATAATTAGATTTAATATTTGATTATTATTTTTTCTATTGTTTGTCTTTATTGTTAATTGAAACTAATGGACAATTATTTTTCAGATGAGCCGGTACAGATGCAAGAGGAAACACTGGAGCACACTCCAACGGATGATTCAACAAATTCATAGATTAGTTTTTAGTTTTATGAACATTGTTAAGTATTATTGATTTATTTTAAATTTTATGACGATTGTTATGTATTATGAATTTATTTTAAATTTTATGAATATTGTTAAATATTATGGATTTATTTTATATATTTTGAATATTGTTCAGTATTATGAACATTACTTATAATTATTATGAATGATATTTAATTTATATTCAATATGATTCTTAATTATAAATTATTTGATTATACAGGGAATATGTAAATAAAAACAGGAATTATTTTTTTTGATCGAATTTTAACAGATTTGCGACGGATTTGTGAGAAAATTTTTTTAAAATACGTTAATATTTCCGACGGATTTCCGACGGAAAATTTCCGTCGCTAATTATTTCCGACGGATTAGCGACGGAATGTTCATCGGATGAATTGGAATTTTCGACGGATTTAGCGACAAACGTTTTTCGTCGCTAAATTTTTCCGACTGAATTTTCTGTCGGAAAAGCCGTCGGAAATATTTCCGACGGACTTGTAATCCGTCGGAAAAAATTAGCGACATGACTTTAAGCGACGGACTTGAGTCCGTCGCAAATCCGTCGCTGAAACTTTCAGCGACGGATTTTTTACTTTCAGCGACGGAAAAATCCGTCACTGATACCCTGTTTTTTTGTAGTGATAAATCCATAATATTTAACAATGGTCATAAAATTTAAAATAAATCCATAATACTTAACAATGTTCATAAAATTTAAAACTAATCTATGAATTTGTTGAACCATCTAATAGAGAAGTAGAATCTGCAGTTGTATTATGCAGTGAAGATCTTTTTTTGTTCTTCAATGATTTCATCTGATCTTTTATTTGCTTTTCTATCTGCACTCGTATTTGCTCTTGCATTTGCACCATGTCTTGTTTCATTTTGATTCGGTTTTGCTCTAATATTTGTTCAACCTCCTCTAAAGAAAACATAGTTTGAGAAGGTCCTCCAGGATAAGCTGATGTGCATGAGAAGGAGGGAGTTCCTGATTTTGCAATATCAGAAGATCCAAAACCATAAACCCTTCCTTTACTACTTCCAGAAATTTCAATCCACTTATTCAAATCAAAAGCAGACTGACTCTCACAATTGTCATTCACATTTTCAGCAATGACACTCAAATAAACTCCCTAAATAAAAAAAGAAAACATAATAAACATTTCATTAACCATATACAACTAATGATAACATAACAAATAGAAAAATAATGTGATAACATTAAATAAGCAAAAAGTAACTTACATCAACTCATCGTGATTTTCCATCAATGAAAACACCTTGACTCCCCTTTTTTGTATGAGTTGCACGAAATAGTTCAAGTTGAGTTGGTTGCCTACCCAACTTCTTTGCCTACAAAAAAGAAATAATCACACAATACAAGATGCACGAATAATTTCTAGCCATCTATATAAAAACAGAATTATATAAATAAAAGTAAGAAATAAAAGAGTTATACCAATCTATTCTCATGAACCTCCAGTTTTATTGAACCACCAGAGTGTTTCGTAATAGTCCCATCTTTTTTTACGTTTCTATTTGCTTTACCAGCTTCTGATTTCTTTCTCCACTCTAGTGTACTCCAATATGCAACAAGTTCATTCCATATCTCTGCCTCCATCCAATCTGGTCCTAAATTGTATAGATAAGCAACATCTATATTCTTGTGCTTGCACAACAATTCGCTCCTAACTCTATTAAGAATGTCTCGCAGTCTTTCTTTACATACCTTTTCCCAAGCATTCGAACCATATCTTCTTCACTCTCATTCCATACATATCGATTCTACAAATAATAATCAGTGTTATGTAAATTTAAAAAACTTAAAATGCATATTAGAAATTTTAGAATATAAGTTGTATTTACCTGAAAAAGTCTGAAGAGCTCGTCTTTTGTCTTTAAAGGTATTTCTGACCAAGTTTTCCATGAAGCAGTGTAGCGCATCTTAATGTTATTTGTGATTGATCTAGTAACTGTGGAATCTAAATGTAATACCCGGCTAGACCCCGGCATCAGAATTCCTACCTTCCGGCGGAATCTCCGTTGGAATCCGGAATTCTTGGATGTCGGAGCCTTCTAGAAGGGTAAAATAAAGGTTTTCTAAAATGTTTTCTAAAATGTTTTTATATGTTTTTATGGTTTTAATGAAGAAAGAAATTGAGTTTTGAAAGAAAAAGTCATGGAGGAAAAACCCAGGTTCGGTCGCCGAACATTGGGAGCTTGCGGAAGCTCTTTTGGCCCCCGAAAGTGGTCTGGCCAGCCACCTATAAAAGGCCCTTTGTCCGAAAATGGGCGAGTTTTCTCTCCCTATTTTCGGGCATAGGTGAGATTTCGCCCTCCTTTGGTTGATTTTGTATTTTCCTTCAATCCCTTCAAGTTTTTGATGAGTTTTACTTTGTTTTGAAGATTTTTAAGCTAAGAGCAAGGTTTTGAAGTTTGGAGACCCCCGAAACTCGATTTCTCCCAATCTCCAAGTTTGGATCACATCTCCTCTCGATCTTCAAGAGGTAAGTGTAGATCCACACCTTTTATGATGTTTTAAGTAAGTTTTAAGAAGGGGTTATGGGTTTTGATGCATGTTTAGGCTAGTTGTAAAATGTTAGGGTTTATGTACCCTTTATGCTTAAAGTGATGCTATGTGATGTTTGTTGAGGTATAGGCTAGTTTTATGCCCCTATATGCTTGAATAAGTGTTTATGCATGTTTTAGAATAGTTGAATGCATGTTGTGATATTTTTGGTGGCTGGATGTGAGAGGCAGAATCGGGTTCTGCCATTCTGAAGAACCCAGGTTCGGCCGTCAAAGTCATGTCCGGCCGCCGAACCTGCCTGTGGAGGCAGCTTTAGGCCGCCTAAACTCTCCCTTGAAAGTTGGACTTTCGGCTCTGAAGGAGAGTTTCGATCGCCAAACCTGCCCCCGAAAGTGCCTGACTTTCGGATCTGTAGAGACCTTCGGCCGCCGAACCTACCGCCGAAAGTCCCCTATCCAGTCTTCCTTTGTTAGCTTTCTATGCATGTTTTGAGGATGTTTTAGGGGATTTTTGGGGAGTTGTTTAGAGTCATGTTAGAGTTTATTTGGTCCCTCATTTGAGTCCACCTGTGTAGGATCGGACCCGAGGAACCGAGGAGGCCAACAGTGTTAGTTGTTTCAGAGTCAGTCCAGCATCAGCCAGAGGTGAGTAGAACTGAACTATGTTTTAAAGTAAATGAAATTCTTAGCACGTTCATGCATCACGAATGCCATGATATGTACTAGGTTGTTTTGCATTAGAATTCACGAATATGATACATTGCATAATATGATGTTGATGTGGATGGATATTGGATGACCCACTAGCCCTCGATATGATATGTTACGATACGGTATGAAAGTCCAGTGAGGCCCATTCTACGCCCCTGGCACATTGGATATGTTATGTTATGTCATGTTAAGCAAAAGTCCAGTGAGGCCCATTCTAAGCCCCAGGCACAGTTGGATAAGTAGAGGGTTATTGGCGACAAATCTATCCTTGATGTGGATTGTTTGTGTTGTGATGCATTTCATGATGGCATATGTTTACAAATTGTTTTACCGTTCTGCTCACTGGGCTTTTATAGCTCACCACTTTCCCCTAACCCCTAGGTTGCAGGGCCAGCGATAGCTCAGGAAGTCAGCAAGGGTAAAGGCTATGTTTATGTAATATATTAGTAGTTGACATGTAATGTAAAATGGTATAATGTAATGTAATGTAAGGTATTGAACAGTGATGTAATGAGGATTAGTATCGTGCTTGACCCTAATGTTGGTTGTGAATCCCTTTTTGTACATGATCTTTATGAAATATTTTAATAATGATATATGTTGAACCAAGCTTGATGTATGAAATGTAGACCCAACTAAAGCATTTGATGAGGGCTCCAGTAAGGGATTTTATGTATACAGTTATAGTGCATGCACAGGTCAAGCTTGGTATATGAAAGGTTTAAAGTTTTTATGAAAATGTATGATCATGTATGGGCTTTTATCAGATGTACATGATGTATGTTAGGCTTGCTACGGGTTCCGGCGACCTTAAGTCGATCCGAATTCTAGCGCCGATACGGTCCGATTTTCGGGTCGTTACAGTAAAAAACTGCAATATTTTTATATATAATGAGTAGTTGTAAGTAATAATACATATTAAATCAATAGTAAAAAGTTGTATATGACTTACACAGTTCCTTTCAATCTAATCAATTGTCGATCAGACGGGTTTGATGGGATAGGATGTCCCAAGTTCGGATCTCTAGTTCGAACTGATGATGATGATGATGCGTTTGCTTGACCCCCTAATGCTTGTGGAGTGTGCTCCAGTGTTTCCTCATACACCCGTACTGCCTCATCTGTTTCATTCACAGAGAGCTGCTGGCTATGTCCTCTACCTCTAGATGATACTGCTCTTCGAGGCATCTGAAAAAATAATTGTCCATTAGTTTCAATTAACAATAAAGACAAACAATATATAAAACCTTAATAAAATCAAACACATGATAAATATATTCTGAAATATAAACAAATTCAACTCTAATTATATACTAATTTAACAAATCAAACACACTAATCAATTTAACAATACATATCAAAGTAGAGTTGAATGAAGGCCTGTAAAGTAAACCGACAAAGCCGAACTATACATATCAAAAGTTATGAAAATGAGTTATAAAAAAACTGAATAATTTTTCATATAAATGTTTACAATAATTTAAAAAAAAATTAGAAAAGGAAGGTGTAAAACAAACAATACCTTTTTTTTAAAGACCTTTTAAGATTTTTCATGATCATAGTATTTTTTAAATTAAGCTATATTACTGTGTTGATTTAGTATTTTTGAATTGACTTGTTTAGCTATGAAAGTGTAATTTTAATTTTAATTATATTCAATTAAATTAAGTTCTGCAGCACAAGCTTGCTACTGTGCTGCAGAGCAGCAAGCTGCTACTGCACAGCAGCAACTGCTGCAGCACAATAAGCATGCTTGCTGCTGCACAACAGCAGCAGCAACTGATGCTGCGCACAGCAGCAAGCATGCTGCTGCTGCACAACAGTAAGATGTTGTTGCTGTGCTTTTATTAATTGAAATATATTTTGATTAATACAAATTTATAACTAAATGAATTATATTTTTTTTGAAATATAATTACTAAAACTAAAAATATATTTTATCAGCAGCATGCTTGCTGTTGCACAACAGCAAGATGCTGTTGCTGTGCTTTTATTACTTGAAATATATTTTGATTAATACAAATTTATAACTAAATGAATTATATTTTTTTTTGAAATATAATTACTAAAACTAAAAATATATTTTGATTAATACAAATTTATAACTAAATGAATAATATTTTCACTATATCATAACATATTCAAAAACTAAAACTCAAAATTCCAATGATATAATAGAAAAGAAACTAAAAATCAAACTAGACACTTACTTGATAGGCAATGCTGTGGTGGCGAGAGGAGCGTCCACCTGCGGCGAGCATCCAGCAGCGGCAACAGAAGCGTCCAACAGCGTGCGACAATGGCGGGATCGGCGGCAGCGGCAGCGGCGGCGATTGCAACAAGGAGAAAGATGTGGCGTCGAGGAGAGGAGAGGAGAGGAGAGGAAGAGGGCGGCTAAAATTAGAAGAGAGGATGAAAGAGATTATTAGGGTTTTTTTTTATATTCTTTGCATCTTCTAATGGATTAGCGACGGAATTAAAATCCGTCGCAAATTCGTCAGAAATATCAAAATAAAATATTCATCGCTAATTCCGTCGCTAACTTTTTTTTTTCGACGAAAATATTTCTGTCACTAAATCCGTCGCTAATAGTCCATTTTTTTGTAGTGATTTCTCAGCTTTCTGTATTCCATAATAAAGTATAAGTAGTTGAGTTAAAAGTAAAATACTTATACACTTAAGATATTTTTGGTGATCTTCAGTCTAAAGATATTTGCACAAATAGTATAATATGATATGATTTATTTATATCAAGTTCGAATCTCAAATTTACTCGTCTCTCAAACAAGTATCCATATATTAACTCTACGCATCTCAATGCTTTGAGGTTGTGAGAATTACTACTTCACCAACTTAAAAAATATAACATATGTTAGTTTATCTATATTAATGATATCCTATCTCATTAATAATATTGCTCAGAATGATTTCGGTATTAACATATTTATACGTAATAAGAATTTCATATTATGAACTCTTCATGATTTTTTTTACAATGCCAAGGACTTTATTATTAGTTTAAGATATTAGTTAGAAAAAATAAATTAATTATGACTAAGAATAAATAAAGAATGTCATTAATCATAAATAATCATCTCTATTACAATCATATTCTAAGGCATACTATTAATAATAAGTTGTATTGCGTTTATTAAACATTTATCTCATATATGGTATGAATCATCTACTATAATATTAACTCCTTTTCTCATGACGTGTGTAACGACCCGAAAATCGGCCCGCTACCGGCGCTAGGATCCAGATCGGCTTAAGGCCGCCGGGACCCGTAGCAAGCCTGACATAGAACCTGTAAACCTGTTCAATCCCATACATGATCAACAATCATACGTAGAAATTAAAACTTTCCTTTTCATCATACACCATACTCAACCTGTGCATGCATTAAACATAGTGTAACTTAAACATTTATCCCTCAATGGGATCTCATCATTTCCCCAGTGGGCGATACATCATAAGTTGAGTTGGTTAAACATAAACATCAATAGACATTAAGATCATGTATCAACAAGGGATTACAATACTCATAGGGTCAAGCACAACTATAACCTCAATATACCTCATTACATAACATACTATAATCTCTTACATTACATCATAGTACAATTATCATGTCCACAATCTAACTTATTACATAAACATACTTCAAAACTCTGGCTAACCTCCTGGTCTACCCTGTACCTGCACATCTGGGGTTAGGGGAGAGGGGTGAGCTACAAAGCCCAGTGAGCAGAATAGTAAAACATTTAAAACATATGATAACATGAAATGCATCACATCACAGCTAATCACATCAAGGATGAACTTGTCACCAATAGTCCTCTACACATTCCAATAGTGGCAGGGGCATAGAATGGGCCTCACTGGTCTTTCTCTTACATACATAACATAACATAACATTCCATAGTGCCAGGGGCGTAGAATGGGCCTCACTGGTCTTTCTCTTACATAGTGCCAGGGGCGTAGAATGGGCCTCACTGGTCTTCCGTACCGTATCATCATCATATCATAACATAGGAGGACTAAAGGATCATTCAACATTCATCCGCATCATCAACATAATATGCAATGCAACATATTCGTAAATTCTAATGCAAGCACCCTATTATATCTCATGGCATTCATGATGCGTGAATCATGCTAAAACTGATTTATTTATTTAAAAGCATAAGAGTTATTCCACTCACCTCTGGGTAGCTCTGACCAGACACTGGGGCAGCAGACTCACTGCTGGGGTCCTCGGTTCCTCGGGTCCGAACCTACACAAGTGGACTCAAATGAGGGACCAAACATACTAGAACATAACTCTAAAAACATCCCCCAAAAACCCCCTAAAACATCTCAAAACATCCATGCAAAACATGCAAAGAAAGGCTGGACAGGGCACTTTCGGCGGCAGGTTCGGCGGCCGAAAGTCCCAGACAGATCCGAAAGTCAGGCACTTTCGGCGGCACCTTCGGCGGCCGAAAGTCCCAGACGGATCCGAAAGTCCTCTTTCGGGGGCAAGCTTCGGCAGCCGAATGCTGCCTCCACAAGGGGGTTCGGCGGCTGAAAGTTCCTTCGGCTGCCGAACCTGGTTTCTCCCAAATGGACAGAAACTCGGCTCAAACGAGCCTCTTGCCTCCCCAAGCCTCAAATCATGCATAAACTTGTTCTAAAACATGCATACATATCATACATTACACCTAGGGGTCTCAAACTAGCATATACCCCAACTACAACACTTCAAACATACATCAACAACATACATTGTCCATAAATCACATAAAACCTAACATAGCTCAACTAACTTAAACATGCATTTCTACCCCATAAAACAACTTAAAACTTACTTAAAACATACAATGAGCTTAAGATCGGCTCTTACCTCTTGATGATCGAGAGAGAGACGACCAAAACTCGGAGATCCAAGCAAATGAGCTCCTGAGTTTCCAAAGCTCCAAACTTGTTTAAAATGCTCAAAACTTGCAATGTGAGGTTAAAACTCAAGAAAAATGGAGGAGATTTGAAGAAAGAACACAAGATTTGGGGAGAGGGAGGTCGGAAGCTAGCTGTGGCCGAAAATGGGAGAAAGCTCCCCCATTTCGGCTAAGTGCCCCTTTTATAGGTGGCTGGCCAAGCCACGTTCGGGGGCCGAATGTGCCTCCGCATGCATGCCATGTTCGGCGGCCGAACTTGAGTTTCGGTGGCCGAACCCGGACTCCCCTTTTCTCATGCTTTCGGGGGCCTAACGTGCCTCCAAAACGCATGCATGTTCGGCGGCCGAACTTGACTTTCGGCTGCCGAACCTGGGTTTTCCTCCAAAGACTTTTCATACAAAACTCATGTAAAAACATACTTAAAATTATTAAAAACATGAAAACATATCATAAAAACATACTTTTACCCTTCTAGAGGTTTCCGACATCCGAGATTCGACCGGACGGTAGGAATTCCGATACCAGAGTCTAGCCGGGTATTACATTCTCCCCCCCTTAAGAACATTCGTCCCCGAATGTTCCTCAACTAGTACATGCATAGCAAAACAACATAACATACATACATAACACATAGCACACAAGGATACTAACCTCTAAAAGAGATGGGGATATTGCTGGAGCATGGACTCCCGTGTCTCCCAGGTGCATTCTTCTATATTGTGGTGGTTCCAAAGGACTTTCACCATCGGGATTTCCTTGTTCCTTAGCTTTCTGATCTGAGTGTCAAGAATCCGTACTGGCTATTCTACATAGGTGAGATCCTCTTGGATCTCTACATCAGGCTCGCTAAGAACCTTGCCCGGATCTGACACAAACTTCCTCAACATGGAAACATGGAAAACCGGATGGATTCTTTGCATTGAAGCAGGTAAATCCAGCTTGTACGACACATTCCCGACCTTTTGCAATATTTCGAAGGGTCCGATGTATCGTGGAGCTAGCTTACCTTTCTTCCCGAACCGAACCACCCCTTTCATTGGAGACACCTTGAGCAATACTAGATCCCCCTCCTGAAACTCTACATGTTTCCTGCGGATGTCTGCATAACTCTTCTGCCTGCTTGTAGCAGTCTTGATTCTCTCTCTGATAATGGGCACCACCCTGCTGGTGATCTCTACTAACTCAGGCCCTGCCAGGGCCTTCTCTCCTACTTCTTCCCAACAGACGGGTGATCTGCACTTCCTCCCATATAAAGCTTCATGTGGAGCCATCCCGATGCTAGCATGATAGCTGTTATTGTAGGCGAACTCCACCAAGGGTAGATGTTGCCTCCAAGAACCGCCAAAATCTAGCACACACATTCTGAGCATATCCTCTATAGTCTGGATGGTCCTCTCTGACTGTCCATCAGTCTGGGGATGGAAGGCAGTACTGAAATCTAACCTGGTACCCATAGCACTCTGCAGACTCCGCCAAAACCTGGAGGTGAATTGGGGCCCTCTATCTGACACTATAGACACTGGGAACCCATGCAGCCTGACAACCTCATCAACGTACACCTGCGCTAGTTTATCCACAGAGTAGTTGCTCCTAACAGGAATGAAGTGAGCAGATTTAGTGAGTCTGTCCACAATCACCCATATGGAGTCTAATCTGTTGAATGTTGCCGGTAACCCCACTACGAAGTCCATAGCTATATCCTCCCATTTCCACTCTGGAATAGGTAGCGGGTTAAGCATTCCAGCCAGCTTCTGATGTTCCAGCTTCACCCTCTGACATACTTCGCAGGCGGACACAAACTGTGCCACTTCTTTCTTCATCGCTGGCCACCAATACACCTTCTTCAAATCTTGATACATCTTGGTGGCCCCGGGGTGAATGCTGTATCTTGCATTATGAGCCTCTCTCATAATGTCTCCCTTTAGCCCTATGTCATCTGGTACACATAAACGATTCCCATAGCGGAGGATTCCCTTGCTGTCAAATCTGAACTCACTATCTTTGCCTGACTGAACAGTCCTGGCAATCTTTACTAACTCTGGGTCCTCATGCTGTTTCTGAGCTACCTGTTCCAAAAACACGGGTGCCACTCTCATCTGGGCCACTAAAGCACCGGTACCAGACAACTCCAACTGTAGGCCTTCATCAATGAGCTTGTAAAACTCCTTCACCACTGGTCTCCTGTAATACCCGGCTAGACTCTGGTATCGGAATTCCTACCGTCCGGTGGGATCTCGGATGTCGGAGATCTCTAGAAGGGTAGAACCATGTTTTTATGAAATGTTTTCATGTTTTAATGGTTTTGAGTAAGAAATTGAATGAGTTTTTGCATGAAAGGTCTTTGGAGGAAAACCCAGGTTCGGCCGCCGAAAGTCAAGTTTGGCCGCCGAACATGCATGCGTTTTGGAGGCACGTTAGGCCCCCGAAAGCATGAGTTAGGGAAGCAAAGGTTCGGCCGCCGAAAGTCAAGTTCGGCCGCCGAACATTTGCATGGATACGGAGGCACATTCGGCCCCCGAACGTGGTCTGGCCAGCCACTATAAAAGGGTCCCTTAGCCGAAAATGGGCGAGCTTTTTCTCCCCATTTCGGCCAAGGTGAGCTTTCCGCCATCCTCCCTCAATCTTGAGTTTTTCCTTCCTTTTTCCATGATCTTTACAAGTTTATAACTTTGGTTTTGAAGATCTTTGAGCTTAGAACGAGTTTTGGAGCTTGGAGACCAAAAGTTGGAACTTCTCCCATCTCCAAGTTTAGATCTCCTCAACCCTCGATCTTCAAGAGGTAAGAGCCGATCTTAAGCTCAATGTATGATTTAAACAAGTTTTATGAAGTTTTTAAGGGGTAGAATGCATGTTAGGTTATATGATGAGTTATGGGTTAATGTTGATGTTTTGAACAATGTAGCTTGTTTGTGTGTGATTGAAGTATTGTAGATGGGGTATTTGTATGTTTGAGGCCCCTAGGAACTTGTATGCTTGTTTTGGTTGAGAAATATGCATGTTTGGAAAGGATTGGAGGCGAGATGTGTTAAGGGAGCCAAGTTTTTGCCCTTTGGCAGAAACCAGGTTCGGCAGCCGAAGGTACTTTCGGCCGCCGAACATGGCTGGGAAGGCAGGCCTTTCGGCTGCCGAAGTTGCCCCCGAAAAGAGACTTTCGTCTCTGTCTGGCACTTTCGGCCGCCGAAGGTGCCGCCGAACCTGCCTGAGTTTCGTCTCTGTCCAGGACTTTCGGCCGCCGAAGGTGCCGCCGAAAGTGCCCTGTTCAGCCATTTCATGCATATTTTCTGTGATGTTTTCAGGATGTTTTAGGGGGTTTTTGGGGAATGCTTTAGAGTTATGTTCAAGTATGTTTGGTCCCTCATTTGAGTCCACCTGTGTAGGTTCGGACCCGAGGAACCGAGGACCCCAGCAGTGAGTTCAGCTGCGGTGTTGTCAGAGTCAGCCAGAGGTGAGTGGAACTAAACTGAATCTTTTAAATTAAATGTTTTATCATGTTTCATGCATCATGATTATGCAATAGGATGATTGCATTAGTTTTCACGAATATGCCGCATTGCATAAATTGTTGTTGATGTGGGTGAATGTTGGATGACCCAATTAGTCCAAGACAGGAAGACCAGGACCCCATGCTACGGCCTGGCACAGAGTAAGAAAGACCAGGCCCCAGTCTACAGGCCTGGCACAGAGTAATGCACGGTTATGGGACTCGAAGACCAGGAGCCCAGAGGAGGCCCTGGAAAATGGTAAGTAATGTATGTTATGACAGGAAGACCAGGCCCCATTCTACAGGCCTGGCACAGAGTTAACTTGGACTATTTGGTGACAAGTTCACCCAACCCTTATGTGAATTGTCTGTGTTATGATGCATTCCATTTGAGCATAGTGTTAATGTGTTTTACTAGCTCTACTCACTGGGCTTTTAGCTCACCCCTCTCCCTTTACCCCCTCAGGCTTGCAGGTACAGTATAGAGCGGGAGTCCGGATAGAGTAAAGAAGTCATGTTATATAATAGCTAGTAATGGACATGATCAAAATTGTAATGTAAAAGTACAGTATAGTTATGTAATGAGTTTTATGGATGTTAGTATGTGCTTGACCATAGATTGTTGTATCCCTCTTTATACATGATCTTAGAGATTTTGATGATGTTTATGTAAACCAGCTCAACACAGGTTATGTTACCCCTTTGAGGGCACAGATGAGATCCCACGGGGGGGATCAAAGTTATGTTAATGTTTATGCACAGGTTGAGTTTGGTTGATGAGTATGCAAAGGAAAGTTTTAATTTTTATGCTTATTGTTGATCATGTATGGGATTACACAGGTTCACAGGTTATATGTCAGGCTTGCTACGGGTCCCGGCGGCCTTAAGTCGACCCGGATCCTAGCGCCGGTAGCGGTCCGATTTTCGGGTCGTTACAGAATGGTATCAGAGCCCTAGGTTCATATGGTCGGACCTAGAGTGTCGGGCTCATAGAGGTTATAGAAGGTCAAGCACAATAAGGAAAGATCATGTCCACTAGGATAGGATGTGGAGTCCTGTCTTGCATGATGATGTGAAATGCCATGACTTTATGCATGTGCATTAATGATATACTATGATATGTGATGTTTGTGATGCGGGTTCATGTGTGCCCACATGAACCATATGATGCTAATGTTGCTTGGGATGTGTACTGTTTTTCAGAAAACAGGATGAGAGGAACTCGTCGATCAGCAAGATTGACAGGAGTACCACCTGAGGATGAGGGCATGAGCGCCCGTCCTCCAGCATTGCCTAGGGCAATGTCTAGCAGGTCCAACAGGGACAGAGTAGCAAGAGACCCTAGAAGGTCTTTGGATCTGGGTAGAAGCAGATCAGTAAGAGGAACAGTGCAAGGAGGAGCGTCTGAGGATATGGAAGTAGATCAGAGGAGGGATGGCAGTCTCGGTGTGAGCATGCCGGAAGAAGGCATGGGAGAATCAGAAGGAGGCGCTCAGGCCTCGAGTTATGTACAGCCACCTCACTACCCACCCTATTCACACCATCCAGGGTATTCGATGGGAGGTACATCGGATTACCCTAGTTTCACCCCTTATCCCACACAGATGCCATACCCACCATACTACCCACCGTACTCTCAGTACCCAATGTATCCACCTCCACCCTATTATCCAAATCCAGCAAACCCTACCTCAGAAAATGTTGCACCATCTCCACCACCTGCAGAACCAGCAGCCCCAGTTGTTCAACCTCCTAGATCTAGCTCAGCCAGTGGGAGCAAGGTTAAGATGACAGACTATATGAAGCTGGGTGCTCCCCAGTTTGAAACCGGTGATGATCTGTTCGTGTACTTAGAGCGGGTCAAGGCGATTACAGATGAGATAGGGGCGGATGACAGTAGAGCCATTCAAATGGCTGGGTTCACACTAAAGTGCAAGAAGGCACGAGAGTGGTTCAAGAACTATGTGAACCCGAGAGTGGATAGCATGACTTGGGAAGAGTTTGCAAACGAGTTTGCAGGATGGGCTTTTCCTGATAGTTCAAGGGAATTGAAGATGATAGAATTCGAGCAGTTGAGGCAGACTGATGACATGAGTGTAGATGAATATACTGACAGGTTTATGGAGTTGCTGCCATTTGCAGGGCAAGAC
Source organism: Manihot esculenta (assembly GCF_001659605.2). Classification (NCBI taxonomy): domain Eukaryota; kingdom Viridiplantae; phylum Streptophyta; class Magnoliopsida; order Malpighiales; family Euphorbiaceae; genus Manihot; species Manihot esculenta. Next base: position 2,059,750 of record NC_035161.2, on the reverse strand, counting down.
CTTAGCACAGACCAGAAGAAGTCGAGGAGGTATATCATGAAGCTCCATCCCAGGTATTCCTCCTTGGTACAGTCGGCAGATAGAGAGAGTTTTCACGCCATAGTAGACATGGCTAGGAGAATGGAGGCTAGTGCCATCGTACAGGGGACAGTTAAGCAGACAGTGGCACAAGCTTCTGGTTCTAAAACTCCAGGAGGGGGAAGGGTAGATCCCTCTACCTTGAGTGCAGCAGCTTCAGGCAGTAAGAGATGGAGTAAACCCAAGGGTAAAAAGAACAAGTTCTGGAGTAAAGTCAAGTCTAGTCTGGGATTTGGGAGTGGCTCAAGCTCTGGTGCGGATAATGCAGTATGTGCGAGGTGTGGTAGGCCACACAAGGGAGTATGTCGGTTTGGGACAAACACTTGCTTCAGATGTGGTCAGGAGGGGCATATGGCTCGAGATTGTCCAAGAGCGGCCCCGATGGCTCAGTCCCAGCAGACAGCTTCGGGCAGTGTAGCGCAGCCAGCAGCTCCAGCCATGACTCAGGCCAGTGGCAGAGGCAGAGGGAGAGGAGCAGCCTCTTCTTCAGCGGGTTTCAGAGGTGAAGGTCCGTCAGCCCCAGCACGGATCTTCACAATGACACAGCAGGAGGCAGACGCATCCAACACCGTGGTGGCAGGTAATCTCGTCATTGGATGTTCGGATGTATATGCATTGATGGACCCTGGTGCATCTCATTCTTTTATGGCTCCGAGAGCCGTCCAGAGGTTGGGATTGATGATCTCTGAGTTAGAGTGTCCTCTCTGGGTCAGTGGACCCAAGTGTGATCCATCAGTGGCAGAGTCAGTCTGTCAGTGTAGTCCTGTGTTTGTTGAGGGGAGATGCATGTCCGCCGACCTTGTGGTTCTAGATTTGACAGATTTTGACGTCATTCTAGGGATGGACTGGTTATCTACCCATGGTGCTACCTTGGACTGCAGGGACAAGGTAGTCAGGTTCAGAGGTCAGGATGGATCAGAGGTTGTCTTCAGAGGAGACAGGAGGGGTACACCTAGAGGTATGATCTCGGCTCTTCAGGCTCGTAGGTTGCTTAGGAGGGGATGTCAGGGGTATTTGGCTCATGTGAGGGAGCTAAATAGTCAGGTTAGAGAGCCCGCCTCGGTGCCAGTGGTTAGAGAGTTCTTAGATGTGTTCCCAGACGAGCTGCCAGGTTTACCACCTGCTAGGGAGATAGAGTTCGAGATAGAACTGATGCCTGGAACCCGACCGATCTCTATCCCTCCCTACAGGATGGTGCCAGCAGAATTAAAAGAGTTGAAGGAGCAGTTGCAGGAGCTAGTAGACAAGGGCTTCATCCGACCGAGTACCTCACCCTAGGGTGCTCCAGTTCTGTTTGTGAAAAAGAAGGATGGATCTCTTAGACTTTGTATCGACTACAGGCAGTTGAACAAAGTCACTACCAAGAACAAGTACCCATTGCCACGGATCGACGATCTATTCGACCAGCTAGCAGGAGCGGGTTGTTTCTCCAAAATAGATCTGAGGTCCGGGTATCATCAGTTGAGGATCAGGGAAGAGGATGTGCCAAAGACAGCTTTCAGGACCAGATATGGGCATTTTGAGTTCCTTGTAATGCCGTTCGGGTTAACTAACGCCCCTGCAGCATTCATGGACCTCATGAACAGAGTGTTTAGCCAGTACCTGGATCACTTCGTTATTGTCTTCATAGATGATATCTTAGTGTATTCCAGGAATGCAGAGGAGCATGCCCATCATCTGAGGTTGGTTCTACAGACCCTAAGGGAACATGGCTTGTATGCCAAGTTCTCTAAATGTGAGTTCTGGCTGAGGAGTATTTCATTCTTGGGGCATGTAGTGTCAGAGAATGGGATTGAGGTAGACCCCAAGAAGACAGAGACTGTGGCTAACTGGCCTAGACCCACTTCAGTGACAGAGATTAGAAGTTTCTTAGGTTTGGCAGGTTACTACAGGAGGTTCGTTCAGGACTTCTCAAAGATAGCAACTCCTCTAACCAGACTAACCAGGAAGAATCAGAAATTTCTGTGGACCGATCAGTGCGAGGAGAGTTTTGAAGAGCTCAAGAGGAGGTTGACTTCAGCACCAGTTTTAACTCTGCCATCTAGTGGAGAGGACTTTACAGTCTTTTGTGATGCGTCCCGTGTGGGACTGGGTTGTGTGCTTATGCAGAACGAACGGGTGATTGCTTATGCTTCTAGGCAGCTAAAGAAGCATGAGTTGAATTACCCCACACATGACCTTGAGATGGCAGCAGTAATCTTTGCACTCAAGATGTGGAGGCATTACCTCTATGGGGTAAAATGTGAGATCTTCACCGATCATAAAAGCCTGCAGTACATCCTGAGTCAAAGAGACTTGAATTTGAGACAGAGGAGATGGGTAGAGTTGCTGAGTGACTATGATTGCAAGATTCAGTATCATCCGGGTAAGGCGAATGTTGTGGCAGACGCCCTAAGCCGGAAGTCACTAGGCAGTCTATCCCATATCACGGCAGAGAGGAGACCAGTAGTGAAGGAGTTTTATAAACTCATTGAGGAAGGTCTACAGATGGAGTTATCTGGTACAGGTGCCTTGGTCGCTCAGATGAAAGTGACACCCGTGTTTCTGGAGCAGGTGGCTCAGAAACAGCATGAGGACCCAGAGTTAGTGAAGATTGCCAGGACTGTTCAGTCAGGCAAGGACAGTGAGTTCAGATTTGACAGTAAGGGGATCCTCCGCTATGGGAGTCGTTTATGTGTACCAGATGACATAGGGCTAAAAGGAGACATTATGAGAGAGGCTCATAATGCAAGATACAGCATTCACCCCGGAGCCACCAAGATGTATCAAGATCTGAAGAAAGTTTACTGGTGGCCAGCTATGAAGAAAGAAGTGGCACAGTTTGTGTCAGCCTGCGAAGTTTGTCAGAGGGTGAAGCTGGAACATCAGAAGCCGGCTGGAATGCTTAACCCGCTACCTATTCCAGAGTGGAAATGGGAGAATATAGCTATGGACTTCGTAGTGGGGTTACCGGCGACGTCCAACAGATTGGACTCCATGTGGGTGATTGTGGACAGACTCACCAAATCTGCTCACTTCATCCCTGTCAGGAGTGGCTATTCTGTGGACAAGTTGGCGCAGGTGTATGTTGATGAGATAGTCAGACTGCATGGGGTTCCTGTTTCTATAGTGTCAGATAGAGGGCCCCAGTTCACCTCCAGGTTTTGGCGGAGTCTGCAGGATGCCATGGGTACTAGATTGGATTTCAGTACTGCCTTCCACCCCCAGACTGATGGACAGTCAGAAAGGACCATCCAAACCATAGAGGATATGCTCAGAATGTGTGTGCTGGATTTTGGCGGTTCTTGGAGGCAGCATCTACCTTTGGTGGAGTTTGCCTACAATAACAGTCATCATGCTAGCATCGGGATGGCTCCATATGAAGCCCTATATGGAAGGAAGTGCAGGTCACCTGTTTGCTGGGAAGAGGTAGGAGAGAGGTCCTTAGCAGGACCCGAGCTAGTAGAGATCACCAGCAGGGTGGTGCCCATGATCAGAGAAAGAATCAAGACAGCTGCAAGCAGACAGAAGAGTTATGCAGACATCCGCAGAAGACTAGTAGAGTTTCAGGAGGGGGATCTGGTATTGCTCAAAGTGTCTCCAATGAAAGGAGTGGTTCGGTTCGGGAAGAAGGGTAAGCTGGCTCCGCGATACATCGGACCCTTTGAAGTCCTGCAAAGGATTGGGAATGTATCGTACAAGCTGGATTTACCTGCTTCGATGGAGAGAATCCATCCGGTTTTCCATGTTTCTATGTTGAGAAAGTTCGTGTCAGATCCGGGCAAGGTTCTTAGTGAGCCTGATGTGGAGATCCAAGAGGATCTCACCTATGTTGAGCAGCCAGTACGGATCATAGACACCCAGATCAGAAAGCTAAGGAACAAGGAAATCCCGATGGTGAAAGTCCTGTGGAACCACCACAATATAGAAGAATGTACCTGGGAGACACGGGAGTCCATGCTCCGGTAATATCCTCATCTCTTTTAAGGTTAGTCTCTATGTGTTTATGTGTATGTTATGTTGTTTGGTATGCATGTACTAGTTGAGGAACATTCGGGGACGAATGTTCTTAAGGGGGGGAGAATGTAATACCCGGCTAGACTCCGGTATCGGAATTCCTACCGTCCGGTGGGATCTCGGATGTCGGAGATCTCTAGAAGGGTAGAACCATGTTTTTATGAAATGTTTTCATGTTTTAATGGTTTTGAGTAAGAAATTGAATGAGTTTTTGCATGAAAGGTCTTTGGAGGAAAACCCAGGTTCGGCCGCCGAAAGTCAAGTTCGGCCGCCGAACATGCATGCGTTTTGGAGGCACGTTAGGCCCCCGAAAGCATGAGTTAGGGAAGCAAAGGTTCGGCCGCCGAAAGTCAAGTTCGGCCGCCGAACATTTGCATGGATGCGGAGGCACATTCGGCCCCCGAACGTGGTCTGGCCAGCCACTATAAAAGGGTCCCTTAGCCGAAAATGGGCGAGCTTTTTCTCCCCATTTCGGCCAAGGTGAGCTTTCCGCCATCCTCCCTCAATCTTGAGTTTTTCCTTCCTTTTTCCATGATCTTTACAAGTTTATAACTTTGGTTTTGAAGATCTTTGAGCTTAGAACGAGTTTTGGAGCTTGGAGACCAAAAGTTGGAACTTCTCCCATCTCCAAGTTTAGATCTCCTCAACCCTCGATCTTCAAGAGGTAAGAGCCGATCTTAAGCTCAATGTATGATTTAAACAAGTTTTATGAAGTTTTTAAGGGGTAGAATGCATGTTAGGTTATATGATGAGTTATGGGTTAATGTTGATGTTTTGAACAATGTAGCTTGTTTGTGTGTGATTGAAGTGTTGTAGATGGGGTATTTGTATGTTTGAGGCCCCTAGGAACTTGTATGCTTGTTTTGGTTGAGAAATATGCATGTTTGGAAAGGATTGGAGGCGAGATGTGTTAAGGGAGCCAAGTTTCTGCCCTTTGGCAGAAACCAGGTTCGGCAGCCGAAGGTACTTTCGGCCGCCGAACATGGCTGGGAAGGCAGGCCTTTCGGCTGCCGAAGTTGCCCCCGAAAAGAGACTTTCGTCTCTGTCTGGCACTTTCGGCCGCCGAAGGTGCCGCCGAACCTGCCTGAGTTTCGTCTCTGTCCAGGACTTTCGGCCGCCGAAGGTGCCGCCGAAAGTGCCCTGTTCAGCCATTTCATGCATATTTTCTGTGATGTTTTCAGGATGTTTTAGGGGGTTTTTGGGGAATGCTTTAGAGTTATGTTCAAGTATGTTTGGTCCCTCATTTGAGTCCACCTGTGTAGGTTCGGACCCGAGGAACCGAGGACCCCAGCAGTGAGTTCAGCTGCGGTGTTGTCAGAGTCAGCCAGAGGTGAGTGGAACTAAACTGAATCTTTTAAATTAAATGTTTTATCATGTTTCATGCATCATGATTATGCAATAGGATGATTGCATTAGTTTTCACGAATATGCCGCATTGCATAAATTGTTGTTGATGTGGGTGAATGTTGGATGACCCAATTAGTCCAAGACAGGAAGACCAGGACCCCATGCTACGGCCTGACACAGAGTAAGAAAGACCAGGCCCCAGTCTACAGGCCTGGCACAGAGTAATGCACGGTTATGGGACTCGAAGACCAGGAGCCCAGAGGAGGCCCTGGAAAATGGTAAGTAATGTATGTTATGACAGGAAGACCAGGCCCCATTCTACAGGCCTGGCACAGAGTTAACTTGGACTATTTGGTGACAAGTTCACCCAACCCTTATGTGAATTGTCTGTGTTATGATGCATTCCATTTGAGCATAGTGTTAATGTGTTTTACTAGCTCTACTCACTGGGCTTTTAGCTCACCCCTCTCCCTTTACCCCCTCAGGCTTGCAGGTACAGTATAGAGCGGGAGTCCGGATAGAGTAAAGAAGTCATGTTATGTAATAGCTAATAATGGACATGATCAAAATTGTAATGTAAAAGTACAGTATAGTTATGTAATGAGTTTTATGGATGTTAGTATGTGCTTGACCATAGATTGTTGTATCCCTCTTTATACATGATCTTAGAGATTTTGATGATGTTTATGTAAACCAGCTCAACACAGGTTATGTTACCCCTTTGAGGGCACAGATGAGATCCCACGGGGGGGATCAAAGTTATGTTAATGTTTATGCACAGGTTGAGTTTGGTTGATGAGTATGCAAAGGAAAGTTTTAATTTTTATGCTTATTGTTGATCATGTATGGGATTACACAGGTTCACAGGTTATATGTCAGGCTTGCTACGGGTCCCGGCGGCCTTAAGTCGACCCGGATCCTAGCGCCGGTAGCGGTCCGATTTTCGGGTCGTTACATCTCCTCTCTGCCGTGATGTGGGATAGACTGCCTAGTGACTTCCGGCTTAGGGCGTCTGCCACGACATTCGCCTTACCCGGATGGTACTGAATCTTGCAATCATAGTCACTGAGCAGCTCTACCCATCTCCTCTGCCTCAAATTCAGCTCTCTCTGGCTCAAGATGTGCTGCAGGCTCTTATGATCTGTAAAGATCTCACATTTTACCCCATAGAGGTAGTGCCTCCACATCTTGAGTGCAAAGATGACTGCTGCCATCTCAAGGTCATGTGTGGGGTAATTCAACTCATGCTTCTTCCCAGTCCCACACGGGACGCATCACAAAAGACTGTAAAGTCCTCGTCACTAGATGGCAGAGCTAAAACTGGTGCTGAAGTCAACCTCTTCTTAAGCTCTTCGAAACTCTCTTCGCACTGGTCGGTCCAAAGAAACTTCTGATTCTTCCTGGTTAGTCTGGTCAGAGGAGCTGCTATTTTCGAGAAGTCCTGAACGAACCTCCTGTAGTAACCTGCCAAACCCAAGAAACTCCTGATTTCTGTCACTGAAATGGGTCTAGGCCAGTTAGCCACAGTTTCTGTCTTCTTGGGGTCCACCTCTATCCCATTCTCTGACACTACATGCCCCAAGAACGAAATGCTCCTCAGCCAGAACTCACATTTAGAGAACTTGGCATACAAGCCATGTTCCCTCAAGGTCTGCAAGACCAACCGCAGATGATGGGCATGCTCCCCTGCATTCCTGGAATACACTAAGATATCGTCTATGAAGACAATAACGAAGTGATCCAGGTACTGGCTAAACACTCTGTTAATGAGATCCATGAATGCTGCAGGGGCGTTGGTTAACCCGAACGGCATTACAAGGAACTCAAAATGCCCATATCTGGTCCTGAAAGCCGTCTTTGGCACATCCTCATCTCTGATCCTCAGCTGATGGTACCCAGATCTCAGATCTATTTTGGAGAAACAACCCGCTCCTGCTAGCTGGTCGAATAGATCGTCGATCCTTGGCAAAGGGTACTTGTTCTTGGTAGTGACTTTGTTCAACTGCCTGTAGTCGATACAAAGTCTAAGGGATCCATCCTTCTTTCTCACAAACAAAACTGGAGCACCCCAAGGTGAGGTACTCGGTCGGATGAAGCCCTTTTCTACCAACTCTTGCAACTGTTCCTTCAACTCTTTCAATTCTGCTGGCGCCATCCTGTAGGGAGGGATAGAGATTGGTCGGGTTCCAGGCATCAGTTCTATCTCGAACTCTATTTCCCTAGCAGGTGGTAAACCTGGTAGCTCGTCTGGGAAGACGTCTAGAAACTCTCTAACCACTGGCACCGAGGCGGGTTCTCTAACCTGACTGTTAAGCTCTCTCACATGAGCCAAATACCCCTGACATCCCCTCCTAAGCAACCTACGAGCCTGAATAGCTGATATCAGACCTCTAGGTGTACCTCTCTTGTCTCCTCTGAAGACAACCTCAGACCCATCCTGACCTCTGAACCTGACTACCTTGTCTCTGCAGTCCAAGGTAGCACCATGGGTAGATAGCCAGTCCATCCCTAGAATGACGTCAAAATCTGTCAAGTCTAGAACCACAAGGTCGGCGGACATGCATCTTCCCTCAACAAACACAGGACTACACTGGCAGACTGACTCTGCCACTGATGGATCACACTTGGGTCCACTGACCCAGAGAGGACACTCTAACTCAGAGATCATCAACCCTAACCTCTGGACGGCTCTCGGTGTAACAAAAGAATGAGATGCACCAGGGTCCATCAAGGCGTACACATCTGAACAACCAATGACTAAATTACCTACCACCACGGTGTTAGATGCATCTGCCTCCTGTTGAGTCATCGTGAAGATCCGTGCTGGAGCTGATGGACCTTCACCCCTGAAACCCGCTGAAGAAGAGGCTGCCCCTCTCCCTCTGCCTCTGCCACTGGCCTGCGTCATGACTGGAGCTGCTGGCTGCGCTACACTGCCTGAAGCTGTCTGCTGGGACTGTGCCATCGGGGCTGCTCTTGGACAATCTCGAGACATATGCCCCTCCTGACCACATCTGTAACAGGCCATCGTCCCAAACCGACATACTCCCCTGTGTGGCTTACCACACCTTGCACAAACTGCATTATCCGCACCAGAGCTTGAGCCACTCCCTAGTCCCAGACTGGACTTAACCTTGTTCCAAAACTTGTTCTTCTTCGACTTCTTGGTGGTACTGCTCCACCTCTTGCTGCCTGAAACTGCTGCACTAAAAGAAGAAGAGCCTGGGGTCTTAGAACCAGAAGGCTGTGCCACTGACTGCTTAACTGTTCCCTGAACGATGGCACTGGCCTCCATTTTCCGGGCCATATCCACTATGGCATGGAAGCTCTTCCTATCTGCTGACTGGATCAAGGAGGAATATCTGGAGTGGAGTGTCATGATATACCTCCTTGACTTTTTCTGATCCGTGTCAAGGCTTTGCCCTGAAAAAGGCAACAGCTCCAAAAATCTGTCTGTGAACTCCTCTACACCCATCTCATCAGTTTGCCTCAACTGCTCAAACTCAATCATTTTTAGCTCCCTCGAGCTATCGGGGAAAGCCCATCCCGCAAACTCGTTTGCGAACTCTTCCCAAGACATGCTATCCACTTTCGGGTTCACATAATTCTTAAACCACTCTCGTGCCTTCTTGCACTTAAGCGTGAACCCAGCCATCTGAATGGCTCTACTGTCATCAGCCCCAATCTCCTCTGTGATCACTCTAACCCTTTCCAGATATACAAATGGGTCATCCCCTTTTTCATACTGGGGAGCACCCAATTTCATGTAGTCAGTCATCTTAACCTTGCTCCCACTGGCTGAGCTAGGTCTAGATGGCTGAGCAACTGGGGTTGCTGGTTCTGTAGGTGGTGGAGGTGGTGCAACATTTTCTGAGGTAGGGTTTGCTGGATTTGGATAGTAAGGTGGTGGTGGATACATCGGGTACTGTGAATATGGTGGGTAGTAGGGTGGGTATGGCATCTGTGTGGGATAAGGGGTGAAGCTAGGGTAATCCGATGTACCTCCCATCGAATACCCGGGATTTTGTGAGAAGTGTGGGTAGTGGGGTGGCTGAACAAATCCCGAGGCCTGAGTGCCTCCTTGGGACTCTCCTATTCCTTCTTCTGACATACTAACTCCCAAACTGCCATCCCTCCTCTGCTCTACATCCATATCATCCCCCATATCCTCTGATGCTCCTCCCCGAACTGTTCCTCTGACTGATCTGCTTCTACCCAGATCCAAAGACCTTCTAGGGTCCCTTACTGCGCTGTCCCTGTTGGACCTGCTAGACATTGCCCTAGGCAATGTAGGAGGACGGGCACTCATGCCCTCATCCTCAGGTGGCACTCCAGTCAATCGTGCAGATCGACGAGTTCCTCTCATCCTGTTTTCTGGAAAACAGCACACATCACATAAACATTAGCATCATATGGTTCATGTGGGCACACATGAACCCTCATCACATACATCACATATCATAGCATATCATTAATGCACATGCCTATTATCATGGCATTTCACATCATCATACAAGACAGGACTCCACATCCTATCCTAGTGGACATGATCTTTCCTATTGTGCTTGACCTTCTATAACCTCTATGAGCCCGACACTCTAGGTCCGACCATATGAACCTAGGGCTCTGATACCATTCTGTAACGACCCGAAAATCGGCCCGCTACCGGCGCTAGGATCCAGATCGGCTTAAGGCCGCCGGGACCCGTAGCAAGCCTGACATAGAACCTGTAAACATGTTCAATCCCATACATGATCAACAATCATATGTAGAAATTAAAACTTTCCTTTTCATCATACACCATACTCAACCTGTGCATGCATTAAACATAGCGTAACTTAAACATTTATCCCTCAGTGGGATCTCATCATTTCCCCAGTGGGCGATACATCATAAGTTGAGTTGGTTAAACATAAACATCAATAGACATTAAGATCATGTATCAACAAGGGATTACAATACTCATAGGGTCAAGCACAACTATAACCTCAATATACCTCATTACATAACATACTATAATCTCTTACATTACATCATAGTACAATTATCATGTCCACAATCTAACTTATTACATAAACATACTTCAAAACTCTGGCTAACCTCCTGGTCTACCCTGTACCTGCACATCTGGGGTTAGGGGAGAGGGGTGAGCTACAAAGCCCAGTGAGCAGAATAGTAAAACATTTAAAACATATGATAACATGAAATGCATCACATCACAGCTAATCACATCAAGGATGAACTTGTCACCAATAGTCCTCTACACATTCCAATAGTGGCAGGGGCATAGAATGGGCCTCACTGGTCTTTCTCTTACATACATAACATAATATAACATTCCATAGTGCCAGGGCCGTAGAATGGGCCTCACTGGTCTTTCTCTTACATAGTGCCAGGGGCGTAGAATGGGCCTCACTGGTCTTCCGTACCGTATCATCATCATATCATAACATAGGAGGACTAAAGGATCATTCAACATTCATCCGCATCATCAACATAATATGCAATGCAATATATTCGTAAATTCTAATGCAAGCACCCTATTATATCTCATGGCATTCATGATGCGTGAATCATGCTAAAACTGATTTATTTATTTAAAAGCATAAGAGTTATTCCACTCACCTCTGGGTAGCTCTGACCAGACACTGGGGCAGCAGACTCATTGCTGGGGTCCTCGGTTCCTCGGGTCCGAACCTACACAGGTGGACTCAAATGAGGGACCAAACATACTAGAACATAACTCTAAAAACATCCCCCAAAAACCCCCTAAAACATCTCAAAACATCCATGCAAAACATGCAAAGAAAGGCTGGACAGGGCACTTTCGGCGGCAGGTTCGGCGGCCGAAAGTCCCAGACAGATCCGAAAGTCAGGCACTTTCGGCGGCACCTTCGGCGGCCGAAAGTCCCAGACGGATCCGAAAGTCCTCTTTCGGGGGCAAGCTTCGGCAGCCGAATGCTGCCTCCACAAGGGGGTTCGGCGGCCGAAAGTTCCTTCGGCTGCCGAACCTGGTTTCTTCCAAATGGACAGAAACTCGGCTCAAACGAGCCTCTTGCCTCCCCAAGCCTCAAATCATGCATAAACTTGTTCTAAAACATGCATACATATCATACATTACACCTAGGGGTCTCAAACTAGCATATACCCCAACTACAACACTTCAAACATACATCAACAACATACATTGTCCACAAATCACATAAAACCTAACATAGCTCAACTAACTTAAACATGCATTTCTACCCCATAAAACAACTTAAAACTTACTTAAAACATACAATGAGCTTAAGATCGGCTCTTACCTCTTGATGATCGAGAGAGAGACGACCAAAACTCGGAGATCCAAGCAAATGAGCTCCTGAGTTTCCAAAGCTCCAAACTTGTTTAAAATGCTCAAAACTTGCAATGTGAGGTTAAAACTCAAGAAAAATGGAGGAGATTTGAAGAAAGAACACAAGATTTGGGGAGAGGGAGGTCGGAAGCTAGCTGTGGCCGAAAATGGGAGAAAGCTCCCCCATTTCGGCTAAGTGCCCCTTTTATAGGTGGCTGGCCAGGCCACGTTCGGGGGCCGAATGTGCCTCCGCATGCATGCCATGTTCGGCGGCCGAACTTGAGTTTCGGCGGCCGAACCCGGACTCCCCTTTTCTCATGCTTTCGGGGGCCTAACGTGCCTCCAAAACGCATGCATGTTCGGTGGCCGAACTTGACTTTCGGCGGCCGAACCTGGGTTTTCCTCCAAAGACTTTTCATACAAAACTCATGTAAAAACATACTTAAAATTATTAAAAACATGAAAACATATCATAAAAACATACTTTTACCCTTCTAAAGGTTTCCGACATCCGAGATTCCACCGGACGGTAGGAATTCTGATACCGGAGTCTAGCCGGGTATTACAACGTGTATGTCTTTATATTATTTAATATCATGCAAATGATAATTTAGATATCGAATATCTAAATTTGAGTTCATGTATGTCTTTATAGTTTGGCTATAACAATAGACTATCACTAGCTCAATAGTACTATCGTATACACCCATTTATAGTAGAAATCATACTACCACTCATCTATTTAATTTGATTTGATTTTATTATTTTCATCTCACTTTATTACTTTAATCATTAAGCCATTTTTTTCTTAATAAAGCATATGAGTGCTTTATTGATATTTCTCAGCTCCTTTTCATTTTGTGAAGTAACTATAAATCTTTCTCTTTAATCTCACAGCGATGATAAGGAATGCATGATTGACTCATTCATCGCTACTAAGATTAATAAATTAATTTATTTATATTATAGTTACGCCAACTAGGACAAATAATATTAGATGGATTCACCAAAGATTTTATTTCAATGTCAATAGGAGCTGATTCATTATCATTTGAAATACTTACATTAGGAAAAGAATCCATTTAAGATTCTACAGTTAAAGCAGGCTAGTTTTTAGTTTCATATAAAGATAAGTCTTGGTCTATCCCTGAAAAAGCCGGGCCCGAACTGGCCCAAATAACTTTTGGACCCACTTTCCACTTGACACAAGTTATTTAGTAGTTTTGTGCTAGCTATTATATACAATTCCAATTTCTTATAATCTTCCGATGTGGGATGATCAACTGCCGCAATTCCGCAAGCAGGCAGCTGACTGTTACACTCGGTCCCGCTAAATTTTGCGACGTCCTCGTCGCAACTGAATCCAATACAATTGCTAACTAGGACCGGACCCTTGGGTATTGTGGTTCGCTAGTACCTTGGGCGGCTCCACCTCGTCTCGTCTCTCACGGGTAGCCCTTTCCTCGCAGGCCCACTAGCTCCGCACAATTTTTCTGACCCAGGGTGGCTCTGATACCAATTGAAACAGCCGGGCCCAAACTGACCCAAATAACTTTTGGGCTCACTTTTCACTTGGCCCAAAATGGTTAACCCAAGTTATTTAGTAGTTCTGTGCTAGCTATTATATACAATTCCAATTTCTTATAATCTTCCGATGTGGGATGATCAGCTGTCGTAATTCCGCAAGCAGGCAGCTGACCGTTACAATCCCACTCTGTTTAGAAAATTCATTCTCTAAGAGTATGACATCTCGTGATTCATATTTAGTTACCATGCTACTATCTTGTTTACAAATAAAAATGTCCTTTTGATTGTCATAGTATCTTTTAAAGATACACTTTCTTTTCCTTGGATTTAATTTTTTACATTTACAAGAAGGATTGTGAACAAAATTAGCACACTCTCAAGGTATTAAAACACTTGACTTGAGTTCTCTTATTAGTTCATAAATCATACGAACTTTGTAATATTAACTAAGAAAATACTCGGTTAAGCTCAAATGCAACAGTAATTTGTCCCAATTGGTAATAAGTAGATTTACTTGTGCCATTGTTGACCCAATAATCTTTAGTAAAGTTCTATTTTTGTATTCCACAACACTATTTTATTGGGGTATATAAAAAAATTCAACTCTTATTGAATTTCCTTTCCATCACATAATCGTTTGAACTCATCAAACAAATATTCTCGATTTTGATTAGTTATAAAAGTTTTGATTTTCATATTTAACTGATCATCAACCAAGTTCTTAAACTTAATGAAGCAATTCAAAGCTTTAAATTTATGAGATTAGGTATAAATAATCAAAACAAGTTTAAATATTAATAAATGTGATAAAATAATTACATCTTGCATTTCCTTCACATTCATTAAATTATATATGTCAAAGTGAATTAACAATAATCGCTAAAAACATATTGATGTATTTCGACAATTATAAAAAACGGTTTGTTTAAGTGCCTCAAGTATTTAACGAGCTCATTTTTTAGGAAATACTCGAAGGCAATTTTAAATTTCACCCCTCTTATTAGTAGCGGTGGAGAAAGATGATTCCAAAACTATCTGAATCACCTAAGGTTATTATAGAAATCCTGCTCAAAACCATCATGAAAACTATTTTAACCTAACTGCTCTTCTTTTATGTCTTCACTAAAAATACACAGCCTACGGTTCATATTTGTGAGTTTGCAAGGTATTTGCATGATTTTCTCTAGTTCGTTTTGTGAATATCTAAGGCGTAGATGGTTTCAATCAGAGAATTTGAAGTGGTTTGTAATAATCAGAGATTTTGAACTGGTGGTAAGTTTAATTTCTTCCTTAATAGTCTATAAGGATCTATTGGAATTTTAATTGATGTTCTTGGTGTTGATTATTAGTATTCTTCTTTAATCCTTTTAAGACATTAATTAGGTTTTCAATTGATGTTATTGGTTTTTGATGTGTTATTTTGTAATTGTATTAAACTTCTTTTCTTATATGATATGAATATAAAACTTCAAGACAATGTATGGTTGATACTTCATACTTTTTGGCACTTCCTCTCTCGATTTCATTGTTTTTCTTCCAGGAAATGAACATACTCAAAATTACATTATTTTAGGAACGATGGACACCATTACATGTTGCTGCTTAAGCCCAAAGAATTGGCATGGTGAAGCTATTATTTATTAGAGGAGTTGATAGTGTTATCTCTTGAAGCAACCTAAGAGGAGGTAAAATGGGTTTATAAAAAAAATTAAAGGCTAAAAACGTAAGTTAAAAAAGGCAAAGGAAAGAAGAGTGATAATGAAAATAAGGATTTATAGAGGTTCAGCTATCCCAAGTCTACGCCATCTTCTTAAAGTCCTCCTTGAGATTTCAACTCGACTATCAAATTTTATTTGGATGAATATTAAAATCCCTTATAATTCTAAAGCAAAATCCTTACTCTTTACAATCCTCTTTTTCTCAAAGAGCAATCATTTACTCAAAATCATACATAATACAATGAATTCACTCAATAACTTTCACTCTATCTCAAACCAAAAATCAATTACAACTTAAAGCTAACTTTCAAGAAATTAATACTATGACTTAAGGTTTAGAGAGAAAAAGAATGTGACAAGTTTAATCTCAATAAATGTGTACTTAGATAATTGTTGTAACTTTTTTTTTTCAGATAAAAAATATTATATTTCTAGTTTTAATATAAATGTGATCGTTGGGGACATATTAAATGTAAATAGAGTCGTTTATGTACTGAAATAATTATTATTTCGTACTTAGAAAAACTCATATTCGACGGTCTAAAGTTGAAGTTTGACGACCGAACCTTTAGAGGTAAAAATACAACTCCTTAAAAATAAACTTTCAGTGGTCTAAGCCCCAATTTTCGATGGTTGAACAATAGTACTTTTGCCTCTATTTCTCTATTTTCGGTGGCTTAATATCTACTTTAGGAGCACAAAAATATTTCATTAAATTTTTAAAAATTCATAACTTAGCCTACAAAACTCCGATTTTCAATTTGTTTGAATTCTTATAATTTAAATTTTAAAACAATTTAATTTACTAAAAAAAAATTTAAAAGCACTCCATTTGAAAATTTTCATTTCTCAAAGAGTTATAAAGTAAAAATTTAAGTTATAAACTTTCAAATTTTAGAATTTTTCATTCTTGAAAAGGAAGCAATTTTATTTAGAAAAATTTATTATTTAATTTCTGAGTATTATCATTATTAATAAGTTAATCTCTACATTACTATTAAATTTTAAAAATAGAGAAATATATTCATTAATTTTGATAAACCTTAAGGATGTAAAAGTAAGTTTTCATATAAATAATGGATTAGGTTTTTAAGGACTTCTTTTAATTAGGTCTTGATTGAAATTCCCTTATCAACATTTAAGAAAGTTCACATGATTCCCTATCGGAGGAGCCAGGTGATGTGAACCAGGTAACACAGATCACTGTAATTTAGTTCAATCACAAATCCAAATCACTTTAAAAACCAATTCATTGGTCGAATCGGCTGGTTGAGTCTGAGTTGGAATACACCGCCACCACCAATCTATTATTGGCGAGCAGGTAAAAAGATAGAGAGAGAGAGAGTAGCACGTTCAACCACGTGGCTACTTACATGTAGAAGGTGCTACATATCATAGCCACGCCCACTCCTGATTATTATGACAGAGATGGGCAGATGGCAACATCCTTTCCTTTCATTTTCACTTCATTTCTCTCATCCTTTTTCTATAAAGCTATTTCAATTATTTTATGTAATCAGTGTATAAAAGAAATTAAAATTTTAATAAAATAATAAATAAATTACTAATTATATATAAAAAATAATAATTTATAACATTATTTATGAGATTAATTAAAATTTACACTTTGGTCCTTATCATTTTAACAATAAATCATTTAATTTTTAAATTTTTATTCTATTAATAAAATATTATTTTTAAAAATTTATTATTAAATTATAATAATTTAAACATTCAAATTTTACTTTTTATAAGAATTTAATTCTATTAATTTTAATAACTTATAATAATTTAATTCTTATATTTTAATATGTATAATAATTTAAATTTATTTTTTTATTAATAAATCACTAATATAAATTTAATAAAAAAGCTATTTTATTAATAAAATAAAATAAAATTTTAAATATTAAATTATTTAATATCAAATAAGCAGGAACTTAAATTGTGAGTATACAGTAAATCAGCGATTAAAATGCCAAATCAATATAAATCAATTATAAAATGCACCCAATATAATTTTGCTCTAAATTGTGTAATTTATCACTCATAATTAAAGCACACTTGTTAAAGTACACATAATTAATCTATGAAAGAAAAGGGGTATGCTGGAATGCTGAAGATGGGAATTCAATGACAAAATTTCCAAATAGGTTTTGCCTAACGTAATATGGGTGGTGCAATTTATTGACACAGAAAAATGAGGGGTGGTGCTATTTATTGACACACAAGCTCATTCTCCATTCAAACTTCGGTCCACCATGATAGACTGTTGGATGGAAATCACTCGACCACTGATTCATCAATTATTGGAAGGAGAGCTAATTCCTCTATTTAATTTTCTGTTATGGTACATCTAGAAGAGTGGGACACTGATTTTTCAATAGTCAATCTCCATAGAACGTGATGACTTCCTTTTTATCACTTACTCCATCTTTGTTTGAGAGAAAATATTTTCCATTTTTCATGACCTTTAAAACACTTTTAAAAAATTAATAAATAAGAAATATTTTTTAAAAAAAAAATCAAATCATTTAAAAATAGTTAATAAGTTATTTTCTATATTTTGATACTCTTATTAAGACCAATACTTTTCAGTACTGATTTTCATTTCAGTGGTTAAGTGTTAAGTATGGATCCTAAAGTTTAGGACCATAGATCAGCAATAATTAAAATAAATAAAGAAAGAAAGACAATACCACATAGATGGATTGCAACGAAGAATGTTTTTATCAAAAAGTTGTAAGCTTACTATGAGCACTTAACCGAAACGAGTATCTGCTTACACAACAAAACATGATACTAACTCCTAGCATGGAAATCACACCATTGTCTTTTAACCCCTTTAAGGAACAAAATAAAATAAAATGGACCTTCTGCAAGGGCTACGAAACCACAGGTACTGAAAATAAGGAAAGGTCAGTCATTGAATAAAAATATACACAACCAAGAACTTCCAAATGAACAACCAATACAATGCAGAAACTCTCACTCTCTTGCCCTTTAAATGTATGAGGGCCATTTTTGTCCATGAAGAAACAAGCCACGATTAACAAATTTTATTGAACTGGAAGCCAAATCTCAAGTTTACATGTCATCAACTTGCGAGTGGAACACAAAGCTTGGGAATGTAGTGGTAATATCCCTGTTCAATGGAAAAAGATAAGAATCCAAACATGCAATTTGCCAATTCTGTCATGAACAAAATTAATAAATATTGTTCTGCTTTTACAATAGGATTTTGGAACTCACTTGAGATACTGAAGAGTCATATTTTTCAGAAGAGATGGATGGCGGAGAACAAGGTTTCTCCACTCTTCCTTGTCAATCTTGCCATCATGCTTTGTATCAGCTTCCTCAAAGGTCTGAAATTCAGGGAAGAAATATATATAAGCTTTCCAACCAGTACTTGCAGAAAGAGTATCCGAATCCTAATAAGTATCCAAAATTATAGTCATTATCAGGAAAAAGTGAATTAATCTGAGGTAGCACCTTGTCAATTATACTCTCAATAACGTCATCTGAAAGGTTCATACCAGATTCAGCTAGAGTAGCAACAACCATTTGTTTCACCTAAGCAATAAATGTGGATAACAGTTTTAACAGTCTAAATCAAATAATAATCAACACCTGACAGTTGAAGAACCAAAAACTCAAATAGTAAAATCTTGAAACAATAACACTGACCTCCTGTCTTTCAATGAAACCTTGCTGTTTGAGATCATACAGTTGAAAAGAAACTGCAACACCACATCACACAAATAAATAGGAATAATGCACCAAGAAGTGAAGGCTGATTTCATCATTCTAGCATAATAAACCAACAATAGATATGCCCAACTCAAGCAATACAAAAGAATTTACAATACGAAAAATTATCAACCTCAAAAAACATACATTCAATCTTATCTTCAATTGGCGCATTTGGATGAAAAACAGAGAGGGCACGAGCAAACTCTTCGAATCCTAGGATCCCATTGTGTTTTGTATCAAACAAATCAAAGACCTGCAATCAATAAGCAAAAGCAGGCAGCAGCAGGTAGCCCTTTATTAGAATGAATAATAGCTCTGACACAATCGGAGTAAATTGTGATAAAATACAGAAAAAAGTACCCGATCAGCAAATAAGCTCTCCTTTTTGTTTGTCTTGAACAATGCTAATTGAAACTCCTCCTGTAACATGGGGTTAAATAAAAATGCAGACAAAAGTTTCTGAATAAATTACAAGAAAGCAGCACGTAAACAAAGAGAATGAAAAATATAATATTAGGATTTAGAAGGGACCATTGTATTCACAGGAATCTAAAGTCTAAACAATCAAACATGCCAAACAAACTTGCAGCTGAAGTAAAAAAATTTTATGGTGTGCTATAAAAAGCAAGCAAACCTTGTTGATCAGGCCGTCATCAATCACGGCGCTGCTGATCTTCTTAAAAAGCTCATACAGTGCCTCTATTTCACTCACACTGACTGCACCAAGAATTAACAAAACAACAATCTTCAATGGAAATAAATATACCAAAGTGCTAATGGAAAACATAAAATAACAAAATCTATTATCTTTAATGTACGGATAGATGAAAGAAATTACTAAATAAGTAGATATTTGCATGATCAAACTGTATCAGATGAGACATTCCCTATATTAATATTTCTATTAAATGCTTTTTCTTGCAAGGCTTCCATAACCACGAAACAAATAGGTCTTTTTGGCAAGAAATGTAACTGTATTAAAACAAAGACCAAAACATGTGGCAAGTAATCTAGACATTACACAGAGAAACACTAGAAGTTAAAGGATGCCACTGGGTGAATAAAACTAAAGATTAACAACATTATCATAAACAATTGGTCAGTGGCATACACACAGTCTCCCGGGCAAGACGTTCAGGGTCTTCAAGGCCTCTTGATTGTTTGTATAAATCAAGATCAAAACATCGTAGTAGGGAAGAAACGAATCCCTCTATGCACTGCAACATGATATTCTATACAAATCAAAACACTCCATACCTGTGCAACACACAAAAACGACTTAAGATATGATCTTCAGGTCACTAATCATTATTTTTAAAGATACAGCCCATAGGCATTGAATAGAATGAACCTGTTAACCATTTCCCACTTGTGCGTCAAGAACAAATTCCAAGACTTATAAAAACTGGAGTACTCAATAGTATATCTGTTTACAAATAAAAATTAAAATATAAGTCATGAAAGATTCTTAATGACATGGTTGATCTAGAAAAGAGTATTTAAAATGATGAAAACAAAAAAGATAGAACACCCTAACCAATTTTTTAATAAAGAAATGATCATTAATTAATAAAAAGAAAAGCGGCGAACATTCAAAGAGATGGCAAATGTTCATGTTTTTTAAGGAATATGGCAATATTTGGCAAGTCATAATTGTGTATGCTAATGTATAGTATCTGACTTTCAAGGACAAAGAAATGGAAAGCATGTATCTCAATTTCATAAATAAAGAAGATGGAAAACATGCCTTGCACAACCAATTAAACATTTATCAATATGTAAGCAACAAGCAAAAATGCCCCCGATCATGATATTTAAACAAGAACTATCATTTGAAAATGTCATACATCAAAAGACACAAGACGGGCTAGTTGTATAATTAAATACCTATAACTAACTTAGATGGATGAGCTATGGAGAGGCACCTAGCAGAATCCACATGCAAGTGTAGACATCACCTGTGATACTCTGACTCTTCATTTTGCTATGCCATATCCATGTCGACACGACACTTCATGGGATAAGACATGGAATATGTGTCCCACATATATTCGTACACCCGGACACTTGAGTGACATATTCATGCGTAATTAATAGAGTATTCTTTTCTCACAATATGAAGAACATATATTTAGATAAAAATAGTTATTTGGTTATATTTTAGAAATCATCTATTTAGACTATAATTATTACTATATAACTTTATATTCCGAGTCCAAGTAACATAGTTCATCACAAAAACCCTACAACAAAAATTTAAGAGACAGAAGCCCCATTAAAATGAAGGTTCTATATCTTCCAATTCTAGGCAGAACGTCAGATCAGATGCAAGATAACAGCATCAGTGGAGCAGTACCCTAAGCACCAAGCTAAACCACTTGTTATCCAATCAAACTGGTGATATAGTTGTTATAGCACTCCGACTAAAGCATAGAGAACGCTCCAAGCAATGCTCAGGACTTTACACCATGCCCAAACAGGCATGTATATCTGGTGCAGAAGAATCCTCTAAAACTGCGATTCCAACAATCATTGTCCTAAGCAACTTACAACACCCTCAATCAGAGAGAGCTTGTAACCCTAAATGTTTCTTGACTAGGCTACATGTTAGTTCCGACGGTTCTCTATATAAATGTTTATAATCACAATACTAATCTTGATTTCTGTCTAAGAAGCACTCCATGCCCACACATAAAAAATAGCCAGTCCAACCTCAAAACTTTATTGAACAAATTCAAAATCCCAATAGATAGAGCAACGACTAAAACTCATATGCATCTATACAATTTCAAAATCAGATCAAGAATATTATACGCAAGAACGTCAAACACCAAAGCATAAAAAGAAACCAATAATTAGAACCTGGTACAAGATCACATCAAATATACATATGTATATATATCTATCATTAAACTCAAATATCTCAGCGCCATAGATCTATCAACATCAAAGAAATCAACCTTATGAACATTTGAAAACTTAAAAAGAATAAAAGAGCGAACAAAACGATCCGTTCAGATGCCAGAGAAGAGCAGGAAAAATTTGGAATTAAAAAAGAGGCGATGATGATGTGTTTGAGATTCCAAAATTTTCTTGCCTTTTCTCGTTTTCCCTTCTCTATAAGCTTTCAGCTTTCTCGGGAAACGAACAGAAAGATTCCAACTACGAACAGCTCTCACCTCGAGAGAGCGACAACAAAAACAATAGAGATGGAAGGTCCTGCAGAGACAGAGTGAGAGAGAGAGAGAGAGAGAACTTTTGAGGTATTTTTAGTTTTTGATTTAAAATGAAAATTGCAAAAATAAGCCTAAAAGAGTAATTTACGTGTTGGCGATGACTGCCAATGCGATAGAGATTTTCGTTTTGCGAGGCGGAATTTGATTAAAAACACGTTCATGCGACGTCGTTTCTTCGCCTTTCTTTCTCATAATTTAATATTTGATTTTTTTTTGAATTCATTTAATATGAAAATTTAAAATAATTTAAATAAAAAAATAATATAAAAAAATAGTTTAATATATCAAAAATAAAATATATTAAAAATGCTCGATTATCTTTCTTATTTTTTTTAAATAGGAGTATCGTGATTCTGATTTTAATTCAGAATTTATTTTAATTTGAATCCAAATCAAACTAAAATTTCAATATAAGTGTCGTTTAATTTTTTTAATGGCTAAATATATATTTATATTTTAATATTTTTACTTATTAAACATTTCAATTTTAATTATAATTAAATAAATATATAAATTTTAAAAAATATTATTTTTAAATATAATTTATTAAATTCATAGTTTTTAAGTTGTAATTAAAAATAATTTTTCAAATTCATTATTAAATTCATAACTTTTAAATTATATTTAAAAGTAATTTTTTAAAGATGTTGTTAAATATATAGTTTTAAATTTATATTTAAAAATAATTTTTTAAAGTTATGATTTTAAAATTGTATTTAAAAGTTTTTTTTAGATTTAAGAGTTTAAAATAATATTTTTAAAAAATTTATATATTTTAAAATAATATTTTTTAATGTCTAAATATTTATTAGATATGATTAAAATTAAAACGTGTGAATATGTATTTTGTCATTTTTTAAATATTTTAATTCTAATTTGATACCATCCCTAATTTTTGGATGTTGATACAGATCCATTTTCAATTTTCAGTTTTAAAGTATATATATCTTCATAAAAGATCATACTTGAATTGCAATTAAAATTATATATATATAATTATTTTATAAATATATCATTGATATTTTTAATATAATTAATAGATTAATTTCTATATTTTAAAATTAAATATTTAAATTTCTTTATAATCGATCCATCAAATGGGAGGTCATTTCATACCTAATTTCTTTAATTAACAAATTAAAAGGGAGGATAAACATTTCAAATATTTAAAATACTCTTTTGAACACTTGAAACATTTTATATTACGTAAATTACACTTTAATCCTTAATTTTTAGCGTAATTAATATATAAATCATTATTTTTTAAAAATGAATCCTAAATTCCTCTGTTTCAAGTCTATTCAAAATTATAATTCTTCCTCTGTATTAAGTCTATTCAAAATTATAATTCTTTCATTCATTATACATATTAGTTTAAAATTAGTGAGCGATGAAATTTCTAAAAATACAATTGAAGAATAAAACATGTTAAAATTTAGTTGAATATGATAAATTGAATAAAAGTTAATGAAAATTCAAGTGTTTTTTCAAATAAAAAAATTATCAAAATATTTAAATTTCAACTTATGAGGAAAAATGAATAAAATCCTAACTCTTTAATATTTTTAATTTAAAAAGGGGATAATGAAGATATTTTTATGTTTTTAATATGGATGAAAAAATTAATTATAGATAGATTTAAGTGTTTAATTTTAAAAATATGAGGACTGATTTATTAATTATGCTAAAATTTAAGGACTAACATATAGTTTATCGATTTAAAAAGGTAATAAAAACACTTTCATACTTTTAATAGCAAAAATGGATGGATAGAACTCCCATCTAGACGGATTGATTATACAGAAATTTAAGTATTCAATTTTAAAAATATAAGAATCGATTCATTAATTATATTAAAATTCAGGAATCAAAGTGTAATTTATTTATATTTTAATTTTTTTTAATTATATAATATTTAATATTAAGACACATATATAATAAATAATTAAACATTATAAATATAGTAATGCATTTGTAATTAAAAATAATAAAATGATTTAATATTTTTATAACTAAAATTATTAAGAAATTATAGATGAATAAAATAGAATAATATTTTATAAATTATAAATAATTATAATATAATAAAATAAAAATTATAATATCCACATGTTATGGTGCATAAAAATATATACATAATATTTAAAATAATTAATTAATTTAATATTTAATAGGTAGGGGTGAGCATTCGGTCGGTTCGGTTCAAAACCGAACCGAATCGAATAAACCGAAAATCAAAATTTTAGTATTTATAAAAACCGAACCGAACCGATTTTGATCAGAAACCGAACCGAACCGAATCGGTCTGATTCGATTCGGTTCGGTTTGACCGGTTTCAATTTTTAATAATTTTTTAATTTTTTTACACTTTATTTTTAATATTTTAAAATTTAATTAAAATATTTTAATTTTAATATTATTTAATTTCTCTATATTATTGAAAAAAACATATTATTATCACTAATTGGTTCGGTTCGATTTTTTTGGTTTTTTTCTGATCAAAACCAAACCGAACCGAAATAACCGAAATTTCTGAAATTAAAAATCAAACCGAATCAAAATGTATAAAAAACCGAATTAAATTTTCAAATCGATTCGATTCAATTAATTTTTTCGGTTTGAACCGAATACTGCCCACCCTATTAAGGTTGCAAAAGATCACATTATAAATGAAATAATTAAAATTTGAATTGCGTTTATATTTATTTTACTTATCTCTCTTTTATATTTCTTGTTACTAACTTAACTTTTTTTTTATTATATTATAATTTATTTATAAAAGTTCATAAAAGTAAGATTTAATATTTTTTTATTTTTTTATTTTTTTTGAAAAAAATCTTCCTTTCACTTTATTCAACACAGTGTTCTTCACTCTATTCAACACACTGTTAAAATTTATGGATACTAAAAATTAGCAAAAGACTATTAAAACAAGTTAAATAAATTTTTTAAATTTAAAAATAAAAAAAAATAATGCTATTGGGATAAATAAGGCCTTTGAAATTTAAAAAAAGAAAAAATCAAACAAGTTATTACTTCCAATCCGCATCTTTCTTTTTATATATATTCTATCTCACAATCTGCAACTAACTTACTTTGATGTGCACATAACGTATGCTCACTTGTATACTATTATCAATCATGACTGCAAAGTTAAAAGCACCGTTTCAAATCCACATAACCATCCAATCCATAAAAAAACAAAAGGCAATCCTAAAAGGTTTAGATACCTTTAAGTGAAATTCTTTAATTCAATCCACACAAACATCCATAATAACAGTCCACTAAACTTATGTCGAAACTCATTTATTTCTCTTCGGTATTTGATCAGTTCAATTTAAAATCGAACCGAACTGAAATTACTAGAAATTGAATTGAAAATATTTTTTAAAACAAATTAAACTGAGCAAAATAAAAAAATCGAATTGAATTGAACTGATATGATTCGCTTCGATCGATATGCAACAACAAGACTCATGATAAATTCCAATAGAGAAATTAAAGAAAAAAAACAATTATCTTCTACAGTACACAGACATACTGTAGCTGTAAATTTGTCGAAACTGGATGGTCGACTAGTTTTTGATTTGTAGCCTACTAGGAGATCTATTGCTGAATTTTTCGAATTAATAGATAGGGCTATTAATTTGAATAAAATAGTGGAAGACTAATTAAAAGATTAAAGACCTTATTTACTAATTAAGAAAATACATAAGACTAATAATTATTATTTCTGCATTTATAGATCTTTTTCCACCATGAGTAATAATCTATTTGAGAATTGTTCTTAAATAAGAAAAGAGGTTGTATGTTTTTTATCAAGATATACCTGATGAGAATGCTAGTGATGATGCTAAGAATAAGTACGATCGTCATATTGATAATTATGTGCAAACTACATGTGTGATGTTAACTAGCATGACTCCTGAGCTTCAAAAGCAATATGAGAATATGGACACTCGCACTATTATCTTTTACCTCAAAGAGCTATTTAGCTCTCAGAGGAGAATAGAGAGGTATGAGACCTTAAAAGAATTGTTCAGTTGTAAGATGACCGAAGGTTCTTCAGTCAATGCCCATGGTTTGAAGATGATTAGGTACATAGAGAAATTAGCCCGATTAGGTTTTTTCATGGACCATGAGTTAAGTGTTGGCTTGGTCTTGCAATCACTACCACCTAGCTTTGCTAAGTTTATTATCAAATTTTAACATGCTCAAGCTAGATGCTGAACTACTTGAGTTGGTGAGTATACTTGTAACTGCTGTGAAATCCTTTAAGAAGGAAAAAGTATCAGTTCTGCTAGTTCAATCTTCTAAGGCTAAGAAAAAGCCCAAGAAGAAGCAGAACAAGAAGAAAGCAAATACAGCGTTAAAGCCCACTGGAGGTATCAAGAAAAACAAATGTGTCTGTCATTATTGTCTTAAAGAAGGACATTAGAGAAGAAATTATAAGAAGTATCTTGCTATCATGAAGGCAAGGAAGCTTGGTGAAACTTCAACTTCAGGTATATTTATAATTAAAATTAAATCTTTCTACATTTAATTCATGTACTTGAGTATTTCATACTGGATATGCTTTTCACATTTGCAGGAACTAAAGAGTAGTAGAAAGTTGAGAAAATGAGAAGAGGACTTACGAGTGGCAAATGGAGTAAAGGGTTGCTGCATTAACTGTATGAAGTTATCATCTGCCTTTATCATCAGGCTTAATATTAGAATTAAATAAATTATTATTTTGTTCCAGTACTTTGCATAAACATTATTTTAGTTTCATACTTATCTTTGACTAATGGATTCAAATTTATTATTGAGAATAATATTTGCTCTTTTTATAATAAAGACATTTATTATATAACTGGAGTTTAT
This sequence comes from Manihot esculenta, assembly GCF_001659605.2. NCBI lineage: Eukaryota > Viridiplantae > Streptophyta > Magnoliopsida > Malpighiales > Euphorbiaceae > Manihot > Manihot esculenta. The sequence continues at coordinate 2,032,895 of NC_035161.2, read as the reverse complement.
ATAGATGGTTTATATAATATTTCTTTTGAAAGGCCTATTTTCAACATAAATAACAAGAAACTCAAAATGGATAATCAACTTTTATTTTTATCTTTGACATTATAGACTTGGTCACATAAATGAAATAAGAATCATTAAGTTACATAAAGATGGATATCTTGATCCATCTGATTATGAATCGTATAAAAATTATGAAGCTTGTTTAATGGGTAAAATGACCTAAAAACCTTTTGAAAAAAAGGTAAATGGTCACAATAATTATTGGGCCTTATACATACAGATGTATTTGGACCAATAACCACCCTGGCCATAGGTAAGTACTTATATTTCATTATATTCACTAATTACTATATTAGATATGATTATGTGTATTTAATGAAATACAAGTTTGAATCCTTCAAAGAATTCAAGGGATTCAGAATTGAAGTTGAAAGGAAACTGACAAAAGTATTACATCACTTAGATCCGATCAAACTAATGAATACTTGAATCATAAATTTTGTGATTATCTTAACAGAGAATGAGATTATCTCACAATGGAATTCACCTGGAACACCACAACACAATGGAGTTTCAGTAAAGATAAAGCCAATGATGAGTCTTTCAGACTTACCTCTATCCTTTTAAGAAATACCTTCTGAACTGCGATATACCTTCTTAATAGGGTTTCATCCAAATCTGTTTATAAGATTCAAATGAGATATGGACTAATAAAAACCAGTCTTATCACACATTAAGATTTGAAGATGTGATGTTTATGTGAAGCGTCTGATATCTGATAAGCTCGAATCTAAGTTAGATAAATGTAATTTTGTGGGATATTCAATAAAAACTATTAGATATTACTTTTATCATCCCATTGAGAAAATGTGTTTGTCTCAAAATATGCTATCTTTCTAAAAAAATATTTTATTTTGAAAGAAGCAGTCAGAGTAAGATAGAACTTGAATAAGTTCAAGAACCACAAACAAACATCCAAGTGGAACCGGAACCAGAGACTGTAATGTCTTATATGTAAATACAAAATTTCATGCAAATGGAACATATGTTTTTTGATAAATGATCAAACTGTTTGATTTTATCATGGATGAACCTTGTGTACAAGAAGGTTAATGGGAGTGGAGTTATATTTCTTATTTTATATGTAGATGACATATTAATAATAGAAAATAATATTCCATTACTATAATCTGTAAATATTTATTTGTTCAAAAATTTCTTTATGAAGGATTTGGGATAAGTTACTAAAATCTATAGAGATAAATCTAAAAGATTCCTTGCTTGCATATCCAAAATCCATTCAGATTGACAAAATGCTAAAAACAATTTAGCATGGAGGATTCTAAGAAAAAATTCCTGACTATTTCACCGAAGGAACTTATAAACTCAAAGTTTATGGATATTCGGATGCTAGTTTCCAATCAAAATTTGATGATAGCAAATCTCAATCTAGTTACATTTTTACTTTGAATGGTGGAGCAATGAGTTGGAAAAGTTTCAAACAAGAAAGCATAGCAGATTCTACAACTGAAGCTGAGTACATATCTGCATTTGAGGCAGTAAAGAAGACTGTTTGGATTAAAAAGTTCATTATTGAACTTGGTGTGGTTCCCAATATTGTTGATCTAGTTACTTTATACTGTGATAACAATGGAGCTATTATATAAATAAAGGAACCCAGGTCTCATCAGAGATCCAAGCATGTACTTAGGCGATTCCACTTGATCAAAGAGATTATTAAAAGGAAAGATGTGGAGATAAAGCGAGTGTCCACTGAAGAGAATCTTACAGATCCTCTAACTAAGACATTGTTCTAGTAGAAATATTATTACGACATTTATCCTTATGTGATAAGTCATATGGGTGATTGCCTTTAGTGCAAGTGAGAAATTGTTAGTAATATACCCTACAACCAATCTGTTGGTTGTAGTTGGATATTATTGTTCGTATATTTTAAGTATTAAATACAATTTTATAAAGACAACTATTTATTTGTTAATTTAATTGAACTTCGAGTAAAGATAAAGTCCATGATACTATATTACTTTGCAAAGGAAATTATAACATGGTTATAATTATGAGAGAAAGAAGGATGGATCCCTCAGACTTTGTATTGACTACAGACAGTTGAACAAGGTCACTACCAAGAATAAGTATCCTCTACCTAGGATTGATGATCTATTTGACCAGCTAGCTGGAGCAGGTTGTTTCTCGAAAATAGATCTGAGATCCGGGTATCATCAGTTGAGAGTTAGAGAGGCCGATGTGCCTAAGACAGCTTTCAGGACCAGATATGGGCATTATGAGTTCTTAGTGATGCCGTTCGGGTTGACTAACGCCCCTGCAACATTCATGGATCTCATGAACAGAGTTTTCAGTGAGTTTCTGGATCACTTTGTCATTGTTTTCATCGATGATATATTAGTGTATTCCAGAGATGCAGAGGAGCATGCCCAGCATCTGAGGATGGTTCTGCAGACACTGAGAGAGCATGGTTTGTATGCCAAGTTCTCGAAGTGTGAGTTTTGGTTGCGGAGCATTTTCTTCTTGGGACATGTGGTATCAGCAGAGGGTATTGAGGTAGACCCCAAGAAGATAGAGGCTGTAGCTAACTGGCCCAGACCCACTACAGTGACTGAGATTAAAAGCTTTCTGGGACTGGCAGGTTACTACAGGAGGTTCGTTCAGAACTTCTCAAAGATAGCAGCTCCTATGACCAAACTGACTCAGAAGAACCAGAAGTTTGTCTGGTCAGACCAGTGTGAAGAGAGCTTTGAGGAGCTCAAGAGGAGATTGACCACAGCACCAGTGTTGGCTCTGCCTATGAGTAATGAGGAGTTCACAGTGTTCTGTGATGCATCTCGAGTGGGATTGGGTTGTGTTTTGATGCAGAGTAATAGGGTGATAGCTTATGCTTCTAGACAGTTGAAGAAGCACGAGTTGAATTACCCTACCCATGACCTAGAGATGGCAGCAGTTATCTTTGCACTCAAGATGTGGCGGCATTACCTCTACGGGGTTAAATGCGAGATCTTCACTGATCACAAGAGTTTACAGTACATCTGGAGTCAGAGAGAGCTGAATTTGAGGCAGAGAAGATGGGTAGAATTGCTCAGTGATTATGATTGTACGATCCAGTATCATCCGGGTAAGGCGAATGTTGTGGCAGACGCCCTAAGCCGGAAGTCACTAGGCAGTTTATCCCATATAGCAGCAGAGCGGAGACCAGTAGTGATGGAGCTGTACAAGCTCTTCGAAGAGGGATTACAGCTAGAGTTGTCTGGTACAGGTGCATTGATCGCACAGATGAGAGTGACACCTGTGTTTCTGGAGCAGATAGCTCAGAAACAACACGAGGACCCTGAGTTGATGAAAATTAGGACTGTTCAGTCAGGCAACAGTGCAGAGTTCAGTTTTGACAGTAAAGGGATCCTCCGTTATGGGAGTCGACTTTGTGTACCAGCTTAGAGCAGTATGAAGGAAGACATTATGAGGGAAGCTCATAATGTGAGATATAGTGTTCACCCAGGAGCCACCAAGATGTATCAAGATCTGAAAAGAGTTTATTGGTGGCCAGCCATGAAGAAAGAAGTGGCGCAGTTTGTGACAGCCTGTGAGGTTTGCTAGAGGGTGAAACTAGAGCATCAGAAACTAGCCAGAATGCTTAACCCATTACCGATTCCAGAGTGGAAATGGGAAAACATAGCTATGGATTTTGTAGTGGGTTTACCAGTAGCGTCCAACAGGATAGACTCTATATGGGTGATTGTGGACAGACTCACGAAATCTGCTCATTTTCTTCCAGTTCGGAGTAACTATTCTGTGGATAAGTTGGCACAGGTCTATCTGGATGAGATCGTGCGATTACATGGAGTGCCAGTGTCTATAGTTTCAGACAGAGGACCTCAATTTACCTCCAGATTTTGGCGAAGTCTGCAGAGTGCGTTGGGCACGAGACTGGAATTTAGCACTGCTTTCCACCCACAGACTGATGGACAGTCAGAAAGGACCATCCAGACCATAGAGGATATGCTTCGACTTTGTGTGTTAGACTTTGGCGGGTCTTGGAGGTAGCATCTACCTTTGGTGGAGTTTGCCTACAATAGTAACGACCCCAAAATGGACCGTCACCGGCGCTAGGATTCAGGTCGGCTTAAGGCCGCCAGAACCCGTAGCAAGCCTGCTATACTCTCTGTGTACCTGTAAATCTCATACATGATCATACATTTTCTGTGAAAATAAAAACTCGTTTCTGAACCAAGGCTTAACCTGTGCATGCACTATCTCTGTACTTTGTACTCTGTACTCTGTACTCTGTACTCTGTACCCCTAGCTAGAGCTTGCTCTAGATGGGTAACTCATACCTGTTAAGCCTGGTTTTTCACATACTCTATAAAACATCTACATATACAGATCATGTACACAACAACAGATTTACAACACAAACTACTAAGTCAAGCACATTGGTAACTGAAAACACAACTAATACATCTCTTTAATATTACATGTCCACTCTAGGCTATTACACATTTCTTTTCTCTTTCTGCACTTTGCTGACCCTCTCCTGTACACTGTATACTGAACCTGCAAGACTGGGGTTAAGGGAGTGGGATGAGCTCTATAGCCCAGTGAGTAGAACAGTAAAACAATTCAGGAAAATATGATCTCATGGAATGCACCATATCACAGACAATCCACATCAAGAGTAAACCTGTCACCACATAGTCCCAGTAACTCTGTGCCAGAGCGTAGAATCGAGCACCTGGTCTTCCTGTCATATATGTATATGTGTATATAACACCTCTGTACTTACCATTGCCAAGGCGTAGTCAAAGGCTCCTGGTCTTTACTATACCTGCCAGGGCGTAGTCAAAGGCTCCTGGACTTTACTATACCTGCCAGGGCGTAGTCAAAGGCTCCTGGACTTCCTGTCTGAGACTATTGGATCATTCATCATTCACTCACATCACCAAATAACGATGCAATGCAACATATTCGTGGATACTAATGCAATCAACCTAGTGCATAATCATGATGCATGAGATATAACAAAGAGCACGGGAGCACCCCAAGGTGAGGTACTAGGGCGGATGAAACCTTTATCTACCAAATCCTGCAACTGCGCTTTTAATTCTTTTAACTCTGCTGGCACCATCCTGTAGGGAGGAATAGAGATAGGTCTGGTACCTGGCAGCAATTCAATTTCAAACCCTATCTCCCTATCAGGTGGGAGTCCTGGTAAATCGTCTGGGAACACATCGAGAAACTCTCGGACTACTGGTACTGCGGCTGGTTCCCTCACCTAACTGTCTAGCTCTCTCACATGAGCTAGAAACCCCTGACAACCCCTCCTAAGCAAACGACGAGCCTGAAGGGTTGAAATCATACCTCTGGGTGTACCTCTCCTGTCTCCTCTGAAGACACACTCTGACCCATCCTGGTCTCTGAGACTCACTATCTTCTCTCTACAGTCCAAAGTAGCACTATATGCAGATAGTCAATCCATCCCTAGAATGACATCAAAATCGGTCAAGTCTAGAACCACAAGGTCAGCTGGAAGGCATCTACCCTCTATGAACACTGGACTAAAACGACAGACTGACACTGCCACTGATGGGTCACATTTAGGTCCACTGACCCAGAGAGGATACTCTAACTCAGAACTGATCAAACCCAATCTCTCTATGGCTCTCGAAGCAATAAAGGAATGAGAAGCACCGGGGTCCATCAAAGCATACACATCTGAACACCCAATGATGAGATTACCTGACACCACTGTGTTAGACGTATTAGCCTCTTCCTGTGTCACAATGAAAATCCGTGCTGGGGCTACCGGATTTCCACCTCGGGAACCTGCTGCTGAAGTAGAGGCTGCCCCTCTCCCTCTACCTCTGCCACTACTCTGAGGCATGACTGGAGCTGCTGGCCGTACAACTGGCTATACCACACTGCCTGAACTCATCTGCTGGGATGGTGCAAAAGTCACCTGAGGACAATCCCGAGCAATATGCCCTTCCTGTCCACATCGAAAACAAGCTGTAGATCCCAACCGACAAACTCCGCTATGTGGTTTTCCGCATCTTCTGCATACTGGAGCTGTGCCAGAGCTTGAGCCACTACCTATTCCCAGACCTGACTTGACTTTATTCCAGAACTTACTCTTTGTCCCTTTTGCTCTATCCCATCTCTTGCTGCCTGACGTGCCTGAACTGGGGGCCTTAGAACCCGAAGCCTGTGCCTTTGACTGTTTCTGAATATTGGCACTAGCTTCCATTTTCCTGGCTGCATCCACTATAGTGTGGAAACTCTCCTTTTCTGCTGGAAGAATCAAGGAAGAATACCTGGGATGCAATCTCATAGTATATCTCCTTGCCTTCTTCTGATCAGTATCATAGGCTTGACCCACATACTGAAGCAAATCCAGGAACTTATCTGTAAATTCATCAACACTCATCTCATCTGTCTGTCTCAACTGTTCGAATTCAATTACTTTCATCTCCCGAGAACTGTCAGGAAAAGCCCACCCTGCAAACTCATTGGCGAACTCTTCCCATGACATACTGTTCACCCTGGGCTCCATATAATTCTTGAACCATTCTCGAGCTTTCTTGCATTTAAGTGTAAAACCTGCCATCTCAATGGCTCTACTATCATTTGCTCCCAATTCACTAGTTATCATCCTAACTGATCTAAGGTATTCAAATGGATCATCTCCCGTGTTATATTTAGGAGCATCCAATTTCAAGTACTCTGTCATTTGTACCTTACCTTCAGATGAGCTAGGTTGATGTCTGTCAACAACAGGGGCTACTGGTTCTGGTGGTGGTACTGGGTCATTTGGCTCTGGGTGTGCTGCACTTGGATGGGTAGGGGAGGGTGGATACATGGGATATGGGGGATAGTAAGGAGGATAAGGCATATATGGCATGTAAGGAGGATATGGGACAAAACTAGAGTACTCCGACATACCTCCCATCGGATACTCTGGATCCTGCGAAAAAGCTGGATACCCAAAACCTGAGGCCTGAGCGCCTCCCTGCGACTCTCCCATACCTTCCTCAAATCTGCCTATACCCATGCTGTCATCTCTAGACTGGTCAATCTCCATAGCCTCCCTTCTTTCCTCTGATCTTTCTCCTCTTGTTGTACCTCTTCTGCTCTCGTCTACAGACCTTCTAGGGTCTATTGACGTACCTTCCCTGTTAGATCTCTGAGACCTTGCCCTTGGCAATGTAGGAGGACGGGCAACTGTTCTCTCATTATCTGGTGGGACTCCAGTCAATTGAGCTGATCGACGAGTTCCTCTCATCTTTACTCTCTCTGGAAAACAAAGCATATAACATAGCACTTTAGCACATAAACATCACATATCACTAATGCACATGCATAAATCATGGCATTTCACAACATTAAGCAGATAGGACTCAATACCTGTAATACCTGGCTAGATTCCGGCATCGGAATCCCTACCTTCCGGCGGAATCTCCGTTGGAATCTGAATTTCTGAAGATGCCAGAGGCTTCTAGAGGGGTAAAATGTGTTTTCTAAAAAGGTTTTTACTGATTTCATGGTTTTAAGTGGAAAAGAATTGAGTTTTGAAAAGGAAGAGACCAAGGAGACATTTGCCAGGTTCGGCCGCCGAAAGTGGAGTTCGGCCGCCGAACATGGAAAGGCTTCAGGAGCGCCTTTGGCCTCCGAAAGTCTTATTTGAACGAGCCAAGGTTCGGCCGCCGAACCTGCATGAGTTTAGGGGGCACGTTAGGCCGCCGAAGGAGGTTTAGTCGGCCACCTATAAGAGGCCCTCAGACCGAAAATGGGAGAGTTATCTCCCCATTCTCGTGCTCAGGTGTGTTTATGCCTTCCTTTGGTCATTTTCATGCTTCTTCTTCAATCCTTCACGTTTTTATGAGTTTATGTTGGTTTTGAAGAGCTTTAAAGCTTAAAAAGGAGTTTTGGGAGTTTTGGAGGCTTTTGGAGCTTGGATTCTCCACACCTCCGAGTTAGGGATCACGCAACCCTCGATCTTCAAGAGGTAAACGTAGATCCTTACTTCCCTAGTGTTTTTATGAAGTTTTATGAAAGTTTTAATGGTAGAAATGGGTGGATATGCATGTTAGGATTATGTGGGTTTTATGCCCAATGTATGCCAATGTATGTTTATGTGAATGTATTGTTGGGGTTTTAAGTTAGTTTATGCCCCCTTTATGCATGTGGGAGTGAGTATGCATGTTTGGGAGAGAGTATGTAAGGATTTGGGGTGTTTTGGGTTTGGTTTTTGGCTTGGCAGAATCGGACCTGTCGTCCAGAGGGGACCAGGTTCGGCCGCCGAACCTGCATGGGAGGCAGCCTTTCAGCTGCCGAACGTGCCCCCGAAAGAAGGACTTTCATTTCTGTCCAGGGGTTTCGGCCGCCGAACCTGCCGTCGAATTTACCCGAGTTTCGTCTCTGGAAGGGACTTTCGGCCGCCGAAGGTGCCGCCGAAAGTGCCCTGTCCAGCCGTTTCTTGGGTGTTTTCTATGTATGTTTAAGTGATGTTTAGAGGGGTTTTAGGGGGTATGTTTATGAGTTGTTTAGAGTGTGTTTGGCACCTCATTCGAGTCCACCTGTGTAGGATCGGACCCGAGAGACCGAGGAGGCCAGTAGTGCTAGCTGTTGCCGAGTCAGTCAGCGTCGGCCAGAGGTGAGTAGAACTAAACCTAATCTTTATTCTATGAAATCAAATGCCTAAAGCATGCTCATGCATCATGTTTATATGTAATAGGTTGATTGCACTAGTTTCACGAATGTGGCGCATTGCATTATTTGATGTTGTTTTCAGGAGGTTTGGACCAAGGCGACTTCAATAGCCCATATTTGTCATTGAGTCTTGGGTAAGTCCTTCGAGAGCCGGACAAGTACATGTAGGAAAGTCCTTGTGAGCTCTCTGTGGACTGGGCACCCTGTCATGTATGTTACAGGCCTATGCGAGCTCCTTTGGGGGAGCCGGGCACCGACAGAGGGATTTTTGAAGTCATGTCCGATCCTTGAGAGTAAAGGACGCTAGCAAAAAGGAACTCTTTAAAAACATTCTGTGGGGAATAGCATGAGCCCCGAGACGGACCAGAGACAGTTATGTGATTTCTTTGTGTTATGACGCATTTCATGAGAGCATGTAATTAATGAACTGTTTTCTATGTTTCTACTCACTGGGCTTTTTAGCTCACCCCTCTCCCCTAACCCCAGGTTTGCAGGTTTAAGTCCGAGCTCAGAAGTCAGCAGGGTAAAGATTAAGTGACGTATGTTTGTAATGTGGTAGTTTATATTTACGTTACAGTTTAGTAGTTTTAGAAGTGGACATGTAATATAAGTTAATGTAATGTAAATTGAGATAATGTATGTAACTGATAGTAGAGTTAATGTTTATGGATTAGAGTGTGCTTGGCCCTATAGATTGGTTAATCCCTGTTGATGCATGGTTATGTAACGTTTTAATGTTGAGATGAGAACCAGGCTTGATGTCTGTAATGTTGACCCAGCCAGAGCATTTGATGAGGGCTCTAGCATGGGAAAGTTTATGTTCACAGTTATGTTGTAGCATACGGATCAAGTTTGGTGTATGTTCAGATTTCAGGTTTTATGTTAAAGTTTTGATCATGCATGGGATTTTACCAGGTAATAGTTTGTAGGTTTGGCTTGCTACGGGTCCCGGCGGCCTTAAGCCGATCTGGATCCTAGCGCCGGTGGCGGTTCGGGCCGTTACGGTAGGGTATCGGTTTCCGGGCTGTTACAATACCCTATCCTAGTGGACATGATTTCCTATTGTGCTTGACCTCCTCTAGCCTTTATGAGCCCGACACTGTCTCTATAGGTCCGATCATGTGAACCGAGGGCTCTGATACCAATCTGTAACGACCCCAAAATGGACTGTCACCGGCGCTAGGATTCAGGTCGGCTTAAGGCTGCCAGAACCCGTAGCAAGCCTGCTATACTCTCTGTGTACGTGTAAATCTCATACATGATCATACATTTTCTGTGAAAATAAAAACTCGTTTCTGAACCAAGGCTTAACCTGTGCATGCACTATCTCTGTACTCTGTACCCCTGGCTAGAGCTTGCTCTAGATGGGTAACTCATACCTGTTAAGCCTGGTTTTTCACATACTCTATAAAACATCTACATATATAGATCATGTACACAACAACAGATTTACAACACAAACTACTAAGTCAAGCACATTTGTAACTGAAAACACAACTAATACATCTCTTTAATATTACATGTCCACTCTAGGCTATTACACATTTCTTTTCTCTTTCTGCACTTTGCTGACCCTCTCCTGTACACTGTATACTGAACCTGCAAGTGCTGAACCTCTCCTGTACACTGTATACTGAACCTGCAAGACTGGGGTTAAGGGAGTGGGATGAGCTCTATAGCCCAGTGAGTAGAACAGTAAAACAATTCAGGAAAATATGATCTCATGGAATGCACCATATCACAGACAATCCACATCAAGAGTAAACCTGTCACCACATAGTCCCAGTAACTCTGTGCCAGAGCGTAGAATCGAGCACCTGGTCTTCCTGTCATATATGTATATGTGTATATAACACCTCTGTACTTACCATTGCCAGGGCGTAGTCAAAGGCTCTTGGTCTTTACTATACCTGCCAGGGCGTAGTCAAAGGCTCCTGGACTTTACTATACCTGCCAGGGCGTAGTCAAAGGCTCCTGGACTTCCTGTCTAAGACTATTGGATCATTCAGCATTCACTCACATCACCAAATAACGATGCAATGCAACATATTCGTGGATACTAATGCAATCAACCTAGTGCATAATCATGATGCATGAGATATGCTAAAACATTCCATTGGTCAATTAAAAGAGTTCAGTTTAGTTCCACTCACCTCTGGCTATCTGGACTGACTGACTCTGCAGGCTCTAACTCTGGAGCAGTACTCACTGCTGCTCTCTCTGGTTCCTCTGGTCTGTACCTATACAGATGGACTCAAATGAGGGACCCAACTAGCTTATGCATAACTCTATTAAACTCCCCACGAATCTCCTTAAACTCACACAACTATCCATGCAAAGCATGCAAAGGAAAACTGGACAGGACACTTTCGGCGGTAGGTTCGGCGGCCGAAAGTCCTCTCCAGAGACGAAACTCAAGCACCTTCGGCGGCCGAATCTCTACTTTCGGCAGCCGAACCCGTTCGGGGGCAAGTTTCGGAGGCCAAAAGGCACTCCAGAGACGAAAGTCTCTAACCTTCGGCAGCACCTTCGGCGGCCGAACTTCCCTCCAGAGCCGAAAGTCCAAAAGCTCGGGGGCAAGCTTGGGCAGCCGAAGCTACCTCCTCATGGGTTCGGCGGCCGAATGTACCTTCGGCGGCCGAACCTGAGTTCATCAGCAGGGCAGAAACTTGCCCTGCCTCTCGCCAAATGCACCAAATTCCTCTCCAACTTCACACCGCACTTCCTCAACTTGCATACACTCATGTATATGCTCAAAGGGGTCAAAAACTACCTAAACACCCCAAACACACAACACAAACAACACCGAAACAAGCTTTATGCACACAATCATCAAAACCTCACAAATAACCCTATTCATGCAACTCTCTCCATAAACCCCATAAAACCTTCAGAAAACATAAACACAAGCTCAAGATCTTCACTTACCTCTTGAAAACAAGAAGATGAACGATCCTAACGTGGAGTTTTGGAGCAACTTGCCTTCAAACTCTCCAAACTTCAAAACTTGAGTGTTTAGCTTAAAACCTTCCAAAAACCATAAAAACTAATCAAAGCTTTGCATGATTCAATGAAAACTTGAAGAAATACTCACAAAGGATAGGGTTTTACCTCAGAAGACAAAAGAAACGGTGCTTGCACCGCTTCAACCGACTGAGGGCCATTTATAGGTGGCTGGCCAGACCACCTTCGGCGGCCACACGTGAAACCGAAAGCCATGCATGTTCGGCGGCCGAACCTCAACTTCGGCGGCCGAACCTCAACTTCGGCGGCCGAACCTCAACTTCGGCGGCCGAACCTGGCTTTTCTGCCTTGGTTCATTTCACTCAAAAACTCATTTCCTTATGCTTAAAACTTGATAAACATATCAAAACATGATAGAAAAACATAAATCTAACCCTTCTAGAGACTTCCGACATCCCGGACTCCACCGGAAAGTAGAATTCCGATGCCGGACTCTAGCAGGGTATTACAGATTCCTATTGTATTTAAATAACATCTCCAAATATTCCTGGTTGATGTTCTTATCATGTTGGACAGTGATTAGAGCTGTTGAAACTAGTATATATTATGATATTTCATTTTAGAGGAAGCAACTGATTTCATAGGTTGAGATATGTGAGATATCTATAACTAATATGTAAGTGCTTATTTTATGAATAAGCACACTGAACCGACTTGCCTGAGAAATCCATATGAACAATAAATTGTGTCTATAGATTTCTCAAGTGATGGTTGTTTAAGTGATCCTTTAACTTGAAATCAATAAATAATCTTATATAGGGACTTTTATGTTTTGATTCATCTTACACGTTACTTAGTTCATAAGTAAGAAATGAGGATGAATTGGATATATTAGGAATTGTATGAAGGTATTTATGAGATTGAGATAGGATTCATCACCCTATATTAAATTAAGGAATGTGCGCAAGGTGGAATGAAATTAGTAAATGAGATTTGAAATTTCATTCAATAGGCTAATGGCTAATAAATGAGAACTAATATGATTTAACATTGGAGACATGTTTCATGCATCAAATATTAAATTGGGACATTTGTTATGAAAGGATATTAATTACACAGACAAATCATGTACTGAAAGGTTAAGTCAAACTACTTTTGCCATTTCGAATATTTGAGTAGTTTTGACATGTTGCTAGATAATATTCTTGACTTTCAAATTAATTAATTAGTTAATTATATTTGTTAGCAATATATTTAAAACTTAATGGGTCATATACATAAAGAATTGCATGAGAAAATAAAATGAGAAGTTAAATCAAGTAGGACTTGATTGCATATAAATTCATGTTAGGATGACATTGTAATTTAAAAGAATTATAATTTTGATCTAATTGATTAAGTATAGACTTAATTAAAATTATCTAAGATTTATATAGGTTACTTATTAAAATTCTGAACTATAGTTGTAATTTATTTATTTAATTAGTTAAATAAATAAATACTATTATACTAAAACCCTAGAGTTTTAGTATAAAATGACATCTTATGAGAGTCTGAAACAACTCTTAGCAGAAATCCTTTTGAGAACCTCTAGAATTTGTAGGAAAGGCACTAAAAAACCTCTCATCTTCTTAATCCCTTAGAATTGTTCTAAAGTTTTTTTATTATCATTTTGTGTGAATATCGTTAAAACCAGACATCTAGATAGTTTGTGGTTTGCAACAATCCAATTAAAATGAACGATCTCGTATTTTGCTGTAACGAAAATAAAAAGTATTTATTTATTTTTAGTTATTATTATTTTTTTCGTTTAAACGTGATTTATATTGATGAAAAATTTTATTTTTTCTTTCACTGCTATCAATCCAATTGAAATTCAACATGAACAAGTCAAGAACCTCAAGGACCTAAGGATAGTAGGGTTATACCATCAAGGTTGGTTGACCTCTATATCATATTGTCAGCCTCAAAACCCTAGAGACCTATATCATATTGTCAGCCTCAAAACCCTAGAGATGGGACGTTGGCATCTTTTCAAAGGAGGAAGACACTTCCTTCACAATTTCATCGTATTTGGGTTTAGAATATTTTGAAAAAAAGCATCGTTGAACTTTAAGAAAAACTAGAAACTTCTTTCACCTTTATTCAGACAAATGTGATTTATCACATGATGGTAGAAGAAATAAAAATCAAATAGTTAATATTATTATCAAAGAGCAAAAAAAAAAAATGAAGATTACAAAAAAAGTGAAAAATTCTATAAGAGATCATTGTATTCAGAAGAGATCATTGTAGTTTTTAGGATATTAAGTCTTTTTGGTTTTTTCAAAGTATCGAGTTATCTTTCTATTCCTTTTCCATTGTTTTAATTTTTTTATGTTTAATTATTAATAGGATTATTTTATTTTTATTAAATTTATTATTAAATTCTATAATCAATTATATAACATATTTGCTATTTGATGTAAAATCCAATATTTTTAAAAAATATTTAAATTTTAAATTTTAAATAAAAATATATAAAAAATTTATAAATATTATTATAAAATATATTTTTTATATTAAATTAATTATTTATATAAACAGATTCAGACAGTGAATATCCTATACATAAAATTTGAATCTAATCTGAATAATTTTTTAAATTTAAATTCGTCTTAAATCCAATTATAACTATCCAAATCCATTCTATTAAAATTCAATCCGATTAGATACTAAAAAATACTCTATTAGTTGCTATCCCTATTTTAAACCTCTTTCATTACGTGTTATGAAAATATATTATGATTTTATTTTATAAATATTTAAATTTTTTTATTAATAGTAAAATATTTATTAATTAGAGAAAAATAAATTAAAATTTTTAAAATTATATTTTAGTGAAATTTCATTTGTATTATAATTAATTTAATAATATTTTATATACTATTAAATGAAAAAACAAAGAAATATAAAATAATAGTTAAATTATCAATAGATTTATTGAATTGAAATTTTATAAGATAAAATAATTTTATTAATAATTAATTTTTAATTTCTGTGATAATGATGAGAGTGATGGAAAGAATATTATTTTTTTAAGAAAATAATTTATTTCTTTAAAAATAATTTAAATTTCTCATTTCCGGATTACTATTTTTTTTTTAAATGTTGCTTGCGTGAAAAAATAAAAAATTTAAAAATTATTTTCGTAAAATTAAAAAAAGCTAAAATAGAGAATATATTTTATAAATAAAATATAAAAAAAGAAACAATAACCAATATTAGTTCATCCTAAATGTTCAAAATAAATAAAAGAAAAAAGATAGAGAAAATAAACGATTTCTGCCGGGGGGCGGTCTTGACATCTACAATCCCTAAGATCTCTAAACTATTTAAAAGCAAAAGGAATTTCTTTTGCTGTTGCTCTTCAAATTCATGCGTTTAATTTGGTGATTACAAAGAAAGATCAAAACTTAACCCAAAAGAAGGGAAAAATTCATCAAAATCGAATCCCATGGGAAAGAGGAAAGATCGTCGCCACGCAGCTCTCAGCAACGCTGGACGTCGCGTCAAGCTGGATCTCTTCGCGGAACCCTCTGGTACTGTCTTCCTTTTTATTATTCTAGTGTTTTGGTTTTTCGTATTCAGGATGCAAGTGTAAGGGAAATCTTGTAAAAAGCCAATATTTTCGTATTAATTTGCCTTTTAGGGTTCCGCTTCCGATTATTGCTTAGTTATGGAGACATAAAAGGAGAAACTAGATTGGGTGTTCGTCGATTTAAGTTTAGGGTTTTGTTTATTCTGTTCTGGTTGAAGAAGTAATGTCTTTAGTGTATTGTGTTGAACGGAACTTCATTGGATATCTGGAGAACTAATTTAGTATGATATGAGTTATAACATGAGGATTACTCTTTGTTTGGATCCTTAATTGCATAGGGGAAATGAAGAGAAATTAAGGAGGAGAAATGAAGAGAAAAGAAAAAGAAAAAGAATAGAAATTTGATTTCTGTCTTTTTGTTTGGATAGGTTTTTAGAAGAGAAAAGAAATGTAATTTCTCTCTTTAAAAAAAGATGAGAAATGACTATTATTCCTTTCTCTCATAATTTTTGTTCACCTTAGATGTCCCAAAATTATTGTCCATTTTTTTTTTACAAGTTAATAACATGTAAATTAACTATTATAATTCTGTTTAATTTTATCTTATTTTCAAGGAATCTCTCAAAACATCTCTTATTATTTAATAAAATTTAATGTCTTTTATATGGGTATAATTGAAAAGTTAACAAAAAAAAAATTATGTTTCTTAATATGGGTGAAAAAGCAAAGTGGATAAAAATTAGATATCTTACAATTTAGAAAAAGAAAGCCTTTAGTTTAAAGGGCATTAAAGAATTTTCACACTAATAATATTAACTTCTCTCCATCTTTCTCCATTTCCCACCAATTTGGAAAGAAATGTTTTAGGTTCATTTTAAGGAATTGAGAATTGCAATTTCTCTTCTTTTCTCCTGGTTTAGTTGTTGCTTTAAACAAGAAAATTTAAAGAAATTAGATTGCTTTTCCTTTCTTTTCTCTCCAATTCTCTCTATCCAAACAAAGCATTAAAATCAATCACTGTAACTACCTCATGCTTAAATAGTATGCTGCAATTTCAAACATGGACTACATGATAACTCTATGAACATTTGTTAAATTTTCTAGGAGGTTTGGGTGGCTCCTCTGTAAATGGCGAAGTTGGAGGGGGCATAGATCCGACACAACGTGCTGGATTACCCAATTCACCTTCATCTTCAGGTGGGTTCCATCAGTTTTCTTCAAAAAGGATTATGTAGAGAGCGCATGAGTTTTGGTGGCATGTTATGTTGTTTGCCTCCAAGTATTTGTTGTCAGATTTTAGGTTGGCTGTGGTCATGGGAATATACATATCAGATCAGGTCGGGCCCTGCCACAGTGAATTTTTGAATGACTTCCGTTCTGTAATCCACTGTTTCGCAGCATCAAAGCATTTTGGAGATTTCGTCTCGAATTTTTTTATATCGGTTCGTATGTTTCTGGCTTTGATTTCTTTATGCCTACACTGACATTTCCTTTGCTGTCTAACAGGTGGCCCTAACCAATGATTCCAAAAATTTCCCAATGGATTTGTTGTCGAATTTTATTGCAAATAAACATCTTCTTTCTTTTGTATTATGTTCTGGCTGTGACTGCTGATGATGCTTGAATATTCTAGTGCATCTATTTGTTTTTGATGTTTAGTTATTGATATTCTAAAAAGAATGTAACATTCTAGTATCTTGTGTTCAGGTCAACCACCACAGAATCCTCTTCTGTTACTTGGACAATATAGTGATGATGAATTGGATGAGGAATCGAGTAAAAAGCCGAACCATGCTGTTGCAGAGAATTCCCCTTCAGACCATGTTGATCAGGTAATGTAACACATGATGCTTAATCTTTTATTGAGCCAGTTTGTAAAATATTTTGGATTGTAAACCTGTAGCTCAGTAGCTTAAAGCTTATGATAAGGCATGTTAGCTAACTACAAATTTCTTTAAAGTACTTGTCCAGTAGGCTTTTTTATACTTTCATGCTATAAGTGATTATGATTAGGGCATAATACCCAGATTTCCCCTGCTTTCATATGTATAATCACATGCATGCATATTAGTTATTGATGTATAGCGAGATTGATCTCAAGTGGAAGTAGAAGTTGATGGTGTTGCAGTCATTATTACTGTGTTGGTTACAGAGCTGGACGTTATCATCTGTGATTTTACTGATAAATTGGTATCGTTTGAATTTCTGGAACTATTTTAAGGACTTGCCATTACACAGTTGATTAATTAGAGCTTATGGTTGGGGTATCGCAATTAACTCATTGGAAATATTTTATCTAAGCAAGAACTATGCTCAAGTGTAGTGTCTAGTACTGATAGCAGTAAATTATTGACTTTTGTGGACTAAACTGGTTTATATTAGTCTGATATTGATTTTATCATCCAACAAATGTTCAAGCAATGCCTATATCTTGTTCTTTTATTTTCTTATGTTTCCTTGAAACTATTTTGTGTTTCTTGGTTGTATGTTCTATTTACATGCAATGTTGAAGCTCTTCACTTTCGTTAGGAGGGACCAACTAGTGATGGGAAAGAGGTAGATTTCAATGCAATTGAAGATATAGCTGATGAGAAGGTTGAACCACGGGACATGGAGAGAGATTCAACTTCAGTTGACATTTTACAGCATCCAGAAGGTGGTGATTCTGGAGAAGGTGATGGAACTGCCTCTGCTGACAAGTGCAAAGAAGTTGATTCCACAAAGTTTATCTCTGTCACTGGAAGTGGAACTTCTGATGCACAGAGTATTGGAGATGTGAGTTCAGGATGGAGGATAGTAATGCATGAGGAGACGAATCAATATTATTACTGGAATACTGAAACTGGGGAAACTTCATGGGAAGTACCTGATGTTTATGCTCAGACTACATCGACTTCTGATCAGAAAGCTCCTGAAAATGAAAATGTGGAAACTGCTCTTGTGGATACAAATGCTGTTATCTCAACATTAGGCATTGGATTGGATAGTTCTTCTGCTCCATTTACTGTAGATGGTTCAACTGGTGCCAATTTGATTAATCAAAGCCAAGAAGTGTTTTTTAGTGGGTTACAAATAGATGAGTCAGTTGAAGGATGCAAAATTGAGACTCTGGAAGATAAAAATTGGGTAACTAGTGTATACCAAAATGAATCACAAATTAATCACAGTGCAGCTAGTGTTCCCTTAGGTGCTGCTTTAACTAATGAAATTGGAGGGATGGATCTTTGTACTGATCTTATGAGACAATGTGAGTGTTTGTTGGAGAGACTCAAGTCACTGAAAGGGTAAGGATCTTATATTTCTCCTTATGCTTTCCGATTTTGCATTTCATTTGTTAAAACTTGTAATTGATTAATTATCTTTATTATTTAATTTTTCTTTCAGATATGGTAACCACCTGCAGTGTCATGAACAGATGTCAAAGTACATTTTAGAACTAGATATTAGACTTTCTGATATCCAGTCACTTTCATCTTATGGGTCAACTTTGCTTCCATTTTGGATCCATTCTCAAAGGCAGCTCAAAAAATTAGAAGATGCCATTAACAATGAAATATACCACCTTGCTGTATCTGCACAAATGAATGATGATGTTGTGGCAACTGCCAATAATTCTATTGAAGAAAAGGAAAAATCTTGGGGAAGTGTCGGCAAGCATTCTGACTCAGATAGATGTGAGAACAATAGGAAATCTGAATTTGCAAGTGTTGCTGCCAATGGTGAGAATGATTCACATAATGATCCTTGCGAAAATGTATATACCAGACATGTTTTATCACCTGAACATTCAGAAGGTGGTGCTGTGGTTAGTGAAAAACTGAATGCGACTTCTCACCTGGATCATTCTGGTGAAGATGATATGGATGTTGATATGGAAGTTGAAGATGAAGTTCCAGAAAGCATCGGAGCCTTGGGAGATGATTCAAGCACCAAGTTTATTTCTCCAGCCAGGCAACCGGGTCAGCCAAATACGCCTGCAGAATACCCAACTTTGACATCAGGGAATGAAACAAGTGTTCCACCGCCCCCAGAAGAGGACTTGATTCCACCACCACCCCCTGATAGTGATCAGGTACCTCCACCGCCTCCTGACAGTGAACAAGTTCCTCCGCCACCCCCACCTGATGAGCCTCCTGAACCTTCATATCCTTTGCTTCCTTCTTATCCAGAGACTCATCAACCTCTCCCATACACAGAACAATACAACTTACCCTATCCAGATCCTAATTTCCAATATTATGGACAGACAGTTGCTGTCCCAAGTAATAATTTATATGGACATGCTGATGGAAGTCAGGTTGGCGTGTCCCATGCATCACTTTATTATGAAACAGTTGCCAATACATATGTGGAAACCACTCCAGTCATAGTTAGCCCAGTTGAGCCAGTAGCATATTATAACCTTCAAGATGGATCAATGCCTTCTCTGCCTGATGTTAGAGTAGAATCTTCTTGTTTGCACTCTGAATCTGTTCCTGGTTGTTATGATGCTTTTGCTTCTGATCAAATTAGAACTGTTGATAAACCAGCTGAAGCAGGACAAAATCTGAAACTTGATGTTTCAGCTGTTGTCAGCGAGACAATCACAGCATCTGAGGGGCTGTCTTCTAACTCAGTCACTACTGAAACTCCTTCCACAACTAATGTGGCAGAGAATGTTTCTGCGCCTGCAATAAATCCTGGTAATGCTGCTAAGGTTCAATCCAAAGGTAATTGTTCTTTTCTGTACCTAAAGTAGTGCTTTCCATCATTGAACTTATTGATATGTTTACAACAATACTACTTTTTAGCTTCCATATGCCTGCAATTAACAATTATTGATGTTCCAGATTTTGATGTTGTAATTTATTAGGGTGTTCTATTGGCATGTCTTAATTTAAACATTCCAAATGGATTGTATTGGGATGATGCAGAGGAATAAAATTGCATGGTTAGTGATAGGAGGTGATGATTGGATAATGAATGATAATAAAATGTTTCTATCTGACAAGTGATGGGGAGAATTTGAGGTGTGTTTCCTGATTTATGAAGCACTTGTTTGAAGTGTAATAAATGCTTGGGTGTTTACGAATTGTGTTAATAGTATTATCCTTATGTTCCCTATGTCTTTATTATAACCAAATAACACTTTTAGGGTTTGTGAAGATTGAGATTTAAGACAATCTAAATTAATGTTAAAATGAATCAAGTGTAAGGTCTTTGCTGGGAAAAAAAATGTCGTCATGACTTACCTCCAATGGCCTTATTTTCCTATTAGAGAATCAAATACTAGCTAGGGATGGAGAAAAGCAAGTAGAGGAGATGATCAAATTTGTTGGTTTGATACTTCTTAAACATATTCTTTGTTTCATCATCATATTTTCTCACATCTGTTCATCTAAAATCTATCTTGGAAGGAATTGTTTGCGTACCTATAACGTTTTGGAAAATGGTTGTTTAGTTCAAGTTAGCAGATCTGGTCCTTGTTTGTGCAAGTAGCATCAGTGTTCTTAACCACATGGTAGTACTGGTAGGATGCAATTTATACAACATATGCTGCTCTGGCAATGGCCCCACTATATAGCTTAACTGTTCTACTCGTAATTATCAGATTGTTGTCCAAACTCAACAGCATTTTGTACTTGTGAACTATATAATTTCTTTATTTTGCTATGTTGTAATGTGAAGTTGCTTATTGAACACTCTAACTTCTTCCTTTTTATCAGTTCCTCGCAGTAAAAAACGGACAGTTGCTGTTGCACCCTCATTGAGGTCTAACAAGAAAGTTTCTAGTTTGGTGGACAAGGTCTACAATTAACCCCTCTTATCTTGATTTACTTAGAGAAATGTTTTTTCATTGTGTATTTTTTGATGTATTTCTGAACAAGTAGTTAAACTTTTATACTTATTTATAGTGGAAAGCAGCTAAGGTGGAGTTGAATGAGAATGAGGAAAACGAACCTGAAAATGCTTATGAGATGTTAGAGAAGAAAAGACAAAGGGAAATTGAGGTCTGTAAATAAACATTCTTTAATTGCAGTTTTAGCATTTTTTTCCCTGATACCTGACATTTCTTTGATTCCAGGAATGGCATGCTAAACAAATTGCCAGTGGAGGGGCCAAAGATAATGCCAACTTTCAGCCTTTAGGCGGTGATTGGTATGCTATTCTTGTGCTTTGTTGTATATATCTAATTATGACTCTACATGCTTCCCATTGGTGTGTTAGTGAGCCTAGTGAGAAAATTAAACGGTTATAAATTTTTTGATATTTGTCCTAGGTGATTTACTTCCACAAAAATATCGGAAAGATCAGTAGCTTGAATAAGAATGTATCTACATACATATAACCTGTTCTTTCGTTGTCTTTGATTCTTGTTTCTTTTTTCTGTTCCTCTCTCCCACCCTCGAGTTTTCCTACCTGCAAACCCCCATAACACACACATGCTTGTATATGTAGCCAGATGTTTGTTTATACACATAGACATGCAATTTCATGCATGGAAATAGAAATCCGATCATTATTTCTATATTCTTTTCATCTCATTTATATATTTGATAATTTCTCCCCCCTTCCCTCCCCTCATATTATATAGGCGTGAGCGAGTGAAGCGCCGAAGGGCTCAAGCAGCCAAGGAAGATGCAAAGACACCACCAGAGGCCCCCATCGTTGAAAACAAGCAACCTGATGTGGCAGAACTCTCAAAGGGACTTCCATCTGGTTGGCAGGTATTATTTTGGCATCCTGATATCCAGAATCTCCTGATGTTTACTAACTTATTATGTATAAACTAGTTTCCTCAACACAAGGACCTGTTCTGTGAATTTTTAGTATTTATTATCTTTCAAGTCCTGGGAAGAGACCTCTCATGAATTGAAACATGTGAAGTATATTAAGATTTATCTACTGCTAACCAATGAGCTTTAGATAGTGGTACTGGGGTTGTCTCCAAGACTAAGTCTGTAAAAGAAAAGGGTTCTATCTCTGGGCTTCTGTTCTTAGCGTTTTATTTGGTTGGGACTATATATAGGTAAAGGTCTTATTTGCATTGTGGTAGTAGGGAACTAAGGAAGGTCAGCCCTATGCTAGCTTATAACTATGAGAAAAAAGATAAAGAGGCAACTGCTTTAATTTAAGAAAGTTGGCGCTGATCATTATAATGACAGTGAGAAAAGAAATGAAATTCAGTTCCTAGGTTTATTGGTGTCCTACCTAAATTGTTGGCTAGTGGGTTTTATTGGATCTTAGAGTTGCTTTTTTGAGTCTGTATGTTGCATTTAACTCCTGATGCAGTTCTATGTTAATTTCATTTCCCCCCTTTTTAGCTGTATTCTGTTTATTTATTTTTAATTTTTAAATTGTTTGCTCTGTTCTGTACCTAGGCATATTGGGATGAAGCATCAAAACAGGTCTATTATGGAAATGTTATCACATCAGAGACGACATGGTGCAAGCCAACGAAATAACCACCATTGAATTTTAGAGATGCAATCTCATTTGTAATTAAATACATTTTTGGTTGTAGTAGTGATGGCTAGTTTCATTATTTCTTTTTGGAGTTCTTTCTTTTAAAAATTTCCCCCCAAATGTCTTCATTTGCCATGGCTCTTCATTGTTTCTATATTTGGTGCTAGGTTCTGGAGTACATGGTTTATTCTTATTTCTTGAGTTTGGTTAAAGAAAATTTCTTGTAACTTTAGGGAGCAATACTGCAGAATTCTAGGCACCGGCTGATCAATGATGATTTCTTTGAAGGGATAACGTAAAACATCTTGCAGAGTGAAATTTTTGCATGGGTAAATTAATAAAATTTCTAGAAACTATAAGTTTATCATTATTACTAGAATTTAATCGGAAAGTGTTTTGAGCTTGGTCATCATACCAACATGATCCTGGATCCTTGCGGGGCCTACAAGGACGTTTCTTGTGTTTGAGATTGAATGAAGGGAGATGGGCAAGATCGCTATGTTTTGCGCCAGTTTACCAACTTTTTCAAGACGAATATGTGGTTCCTGTTTCATCGGTTTATGAATCTGAATTGGTTCTCAAGTTTCTCTTGTGGTTTTTGATGCCTTATAAGTTAGTTAAAAGATCAATTTTGCCCCAAGAATGTTACAAGTCGCATGATATCCAATTCTTGACAATGTATCAATCTAATGTATGAAATGCCTACAAATCTATGTAGATTCCTAAAAGCGCTTAACATTCTTGGTTAAGGAAATATTATTTTATTAAATCCCAATTTCATAGCAAATGTTACGTGCCAATGCACAATTTACAAAAATAGGTTGAAGAAGTCGCAGAGGAGAAATTGACAAAGTGATAGCATGTGGGAGATAATCGATGGGCCGATGGGCCCGTTCTACGGAAGAGGTAAGTTTCAATGCTGCAAACTGGTCAGGCAGCTAGCAGTGTGCAAATGAGGCTCAGTGGATGCTTGGAGGATTGTTGGTAGGCTGTTGGTGAAAATGAGGTTCAGCGCAAGAACAATTCTCACAGCAACAGAGAGCAGTGAGGGTCAGTTGGGACGTGACATGTGACAGTCCCACACCGGCCAATGAATGGAAATATATGAGGTTTATATGAAGTTAATTTAGAAGAATTAAACAATTAACTTATTTTAATGGAGTAAAAAATATATTTAAAAGTTGTTCATTTCAATTTGAACCGAATTACTTGGGAGCCCTAATCAGGATAACCAAGTTAGGTTGGTCGTTGGCGGGGAGGGTTCATTATGTTTAAAGTGTTGGGACAGCAGGTACGCGGGACTGTGGGAGTGACGAGCTCAGGTGCAGAATGAGGCATTAATGACGCTAGAGAGGTTCAAATGGGTCTCTAATATTGGGTAGAAATTGATGGACGTCTAGTGGGATCTGTTTGGGCTGGTTTTTGGACTGTTCTGGTTGCATTCTGGGTTGTTTAAAGCAACAAGAGGAAAGTATATCCAACAAGCCATCCAGATTTTTCTAAGGGCTGGTTACTTTAATTTAGCTTCCCCAGCAAGTCTCATTTCCTAGCCACAAGTTGAAGAGGTGGCTCAACTATAAATAGGTTGAATTATATTAATGCCATGCAGAGAAACAATTAAGTCTAAACTAAGTAATGCCAATCAAAGGATACTTATATTAATTTGCAAATGTAAGTTCTCATTTTCTCTTCCTGGCTAGGTTGAGTTTAGGTTCCTAATTTCGAGTTGAGGTTCATCAAATAACATTTATTTCTTTCTTTTACTTTACTCAATTTCCATTTAGTGAATCACATTTATTTAACATAATTATATATTAGTCATTGAAAAAAATGTAACATTATAAAAAAGAAATCTATTTATTTTTATTAATTAATTTATTTCAGTAAATATTGAATTATTTTTTTAGTTTGCTGTAAAATTATAAAAGGAGAAAGGTAGATCTTCTCTCTTTTCTTGAGCGAGAGGATTAATAATGTCTATATTGTAAAAAGAAAAATTATCATCAGAATGTTTTATTGCATCGTAGACATTAAATTTTATTTCTTTTCCATCAAACTCCATTGTGAGCATGCCTTCATACACGTCGATTTTCATTCTAACTGTGTTAAGAAATGGTCTTTCTAGTAATAAATTTGTTGAGTTGGATGAACTGTCATCTTTCATATCCAAGACAAAAAAATCTGCTGGAAAAATTAATTTTCCCACTTGGACCAAAACATCTTCCAATTCGCCTTTAGGATAGACTATTGATCTATCGGCGAGTTGAAGTGTGATTTCTGCTTGTTTTAAAGGACCTGCATCCAAAAACAAATAAACTGACAGAGACATAATATTTATGGAAACTCCTAAATCACACATTGCCTTCTTGACTTCAAAATTTTCAACTTTACATGATATTGCAAACATGTATTTATCTTTACATTTTTGTGAAAACTTTCTTTGAAGTACAGCTAATACATTCTTTTCTACTTTAATCTTTTCGTACACATACAATTTTCTTTTATTAGTGTAAAGGTTTTTTAGAAATTTCGCGTATCTGGGTATTTGCTTTATAGTTTCAAGAAGGGATATGTTTACCTGGACTTTAAGAAAAATCTCCAAGATCTCTTTTTCTTCCTTTTCTCTTTTTGATTGAGCAAATCTTTCAGGAAAAGGAGGACGTATTACCTAAACTAGGGGCTGTTCTACCTCTGATTTTTGAGACTAATTCTCTACTAGAATTTCTATTTCTGCTTCTGCCTTCAAGTCTGTCGTACTGCCTTGGGCAAGCTTTTTCGGGTTAGCAAATTCCAACTCCTTCCCACTTTGCAGCGTAATTGCGCTTGCGTTCTGTTTCGAATTTGACATGGTTTGGGAGGGCAGTTTTCCTTAAGATTTTAACTTACTCATTGATGTAGCAAGTTGGCTCGTTTTGATTCTTCAAATTCTATATGCTCGATTTTGTTTCCTGTTAAAAAGCAAGAGTGCTATTAACAAGGGATTAAATAATGTCTTCTAGAGACATACCTGATTTTGGAGCTTGATAGTTTGCTCTTGGCTAAAAATTCTGTTGTTTATTCCCATAGCTAAAGTTTGGATAACCTCTCCACCCGAATTGTGAGTGCTTGAAAATGGGTCATACTTTTTTTGTTGTCCATTGAATCCTCCAATGTTATAAACCTGTTGCACCTCTTCCTGAAGGGTAGGACACATATCTGTGGGATGGTCAGCTTGTTTGCAATACTACAAGTTCATACATTATTTCCTGCAGCCAACTGTTGGATTGCTATAGTAAGTTGTGAAATTTTAGAATCTAAAGATACAATACTTACTTCATTCGCATTCCTAGGAACGTCCTCATCTCGGCCATATTATCTAGAGTTGGCAGCCAATTTCAAGATTAAAGTTTTATCTTCTTCAGGTTCCATTTCCGCAATGGCTCCTCCCCTAGCAGTATCTATTATTCTCTTTTCTAATGGTAAAAGTCCTTTATAGAAGTGAAGGTTGAGTTGTTTTTTAGTGATTCCATGTTTTGAAAAACTTGCACTTAATTTCTTATAACGTTCCCAATATTCATGTAGAGTTTCATTTTTTCTTTGTTTGATTCCACTTATTTCCTTTCTTATAGATGATACTTTGGTTGCTGGAAAAAACCTGTCTAAGAATAAGTCTCTAATTTGCATCCAAGTGGTGATTGAACCTAGAGGCAAATAGTAGAGCCAATCCTTAGCGGATTCGATCAAAGTAAAGGAAAAGCTACTAACCTTATTTATTCATTAGTTATACACTGTGGTCTCATATTTGAATAAACCACATAAAACTCTTTTAGATGACGATGGGGGTCTTTAGCGGCTGCGGCCAAAGTGTCTCTTCAGTTGGTGTCAATTGGAGGCTCGGTTGGTGTTGAAGACGAGGTGTCTTTGGTGCATAGAGGGGATCGGGCAGATGGTTGAGAGGCTTCTGAATTGGCCTGTTTTTGCAACTTGATTGTTTTTCTCAATCTTTTTGCAGTCTTCTCGATTTCTAGATCAAACTGAATTCTGCTATTTTCAGACCTAATCATAAAAATAAAAACAAATTGTTAAATGTTTTCGGCAACGGCGCTAAAATTTGACCGGTGTCGAATTTGTCAATTAAAACTTATCTCCCTTTTCTGGATTCAATATGAATTTGTAGATAGGGTAAGTGAGTATCGATCTCACAGAAACTTTAACTCTGTTTAATTTAGATAACTAGTTGAATAAGAAGAATGGTTTAAAACAAAAAGAGAGAAGAATGGAATTTTTGTTTGAAAAAATTGATTTTGCCTTAGGCAAGCAAAAAAAAAAACTTAAAAGATAAGCAAATATCGCAATTGAGATAGTGAGATTTAGTTGAAGGTAATCAAATTGAAGGGTTTGGCAGTTGATCATTGATTATAAAAATAATTCATTTTATTATCTATTGTTTAGTTATAATAGTCAAACACGTAAATCCCACAAATTCTTCATTTTGATTAAATTAATCCGCTTCACACTTAAATTAATTACTAGTTAAATAACAATCCCAACACGCGTGTAGATTTAATTACTTAACTGTTTTAATAGAGAAGAACCCAAACTTGATCAATAATAATACGCGAATTATTTAAATCAAATCTACTAATTTCTTAACATAAATATGTTAATTGCTACTTGTTATTAATCCAATTAAATAATTACGGATTTAGTTGAGTTAATTAGCAATAGGCTGTCTTCCCAAAAGATTCAATGGGCCTCTTGAATTTCTAAGAGGATAACAATGGAGGTGATGTTTCTCGAAATATAACTTAATAGAAAATAGAAATAAGATAAAGAGAATTTAGATACATAATCTCACAACTTAAATAAAATCTCAATTTTGGATTAACCTTCAACCGAAAAGAATTATTTAGCCTCTAAGGGCCATAATAAAATTGCAAAAACTAAAAAAAAAAAAAAGAAAAGAAGAAGGGGACAACAAAGGAGGCGGCCGAATTTGAGAGATGAGAAGAAGAGAAGAAAATATGATGCTAGGTTAATTCTTGGACAACTTTTATATAGGCTTTTCCTCCAAAAAAAAGATAAAAATTCTCAATTTAAAATAAATCCTACTACTTCTATCTTATCCTTATCCTAATCTAATTGTATTTGCTCTAATCTGAAACTGATCTTATCTCTGTACAGCTAGAAAAATCGTGTTGAGTTAGCGAAATTTTGAATTCTAGAGTTGTCCATCACCTTAAAGATGGCTTGGAAGCAAAATAAGTAATATGAAAATCTTTAAAATATACATTGATCAATAGTTGGTTGTACAAAGAGATTCGTCTCACAACCCTAACTCAAGTGCATCACTCAGGAAGAAGGCTTGAAAGGGGTTCAAGAAGATTCAAGAAGGGTTATGCGGAGGCCATGAGAAGCTTAGTCAATTGCTCGCAAGGCTTTCAAATAAGGATTTTATTGGCCAACCATGATACAAGATGCGGATGAGCTAATCTAAAAGTGGTAGAAATGTTAACTCCATTCAACCATCTCTCGAATATCGAGAAAAATGCAGTTAGCAATAAGAGACTCTGACTATTTTTTCAGTAGAGGTTAAACATTCTTTTTTTATTTTCAAAAGCGTCAGGACTAAGAAAGTTCGAGATTATAACTATTGACCATTTTAATAAGTGGAAGTGGATGGAGACAGAGATTGTTCAATCCATCACTTCACAGTAAACTATATCCTTCATTAGTAAAAATATTTTCACCCGGTTTGATATTAATTCTAAAGTATTCATATAAAATATATCAACATTGAAATCCACTCGGCTTCCCAGGATCTATGAGATCATTGAAATCTAGACTTGCATCCCTCATTCTTAGCTCCAACAGACATCTTATAGCTCCCTCAAAGTGTGCTTTTCTCTTGTGCCACACCAAAGAACCAGTATTTCCATGGTGATTTTATTACAGAACTGGCATTATAAGGGGTAAGAAGAAGCTTGAAATTTATTGTTTATTGTTTATTTACTTAATATTATAATTATTTAAAATAATTAACAATTTTTTATTGCTTTTTCAATAACGTGTTCGTCTCACTATATTTTGATAAGTTTTGACTTAAATCGATCGATAATCAATAATTTGGATAAATTTGAGCTAAAAATTGAAAATTGATTTATTTGATCTCCAACTAGTAAATCAAGGGTGTATCTAAACTTTTTGCCATTTTCAATTTATCTATTATATTTTATAATTTTAAATAATTCATTAATACATTGTTGTTGGGTAATGACAGATTTCTAACAAGTTTAATACAAAACATGATGAAATTCTATATAAAAATTATAGAATTCTTCGAATAGAAAAATATATTATATAATTTCTCCAAGGGAAATGTATAATCAACTCTATGAAATATAAGCAGTTAAAAGCAAAATTATGTATTCACAGGTTTAACCTGGTGATAAGTGTAGATCAGTAAATCTGGGAGGTGGGTTCAACTCCCCCAATCCCATTCCCCAATCTCCAATCTCGATTTTTTAAAAAAAAAAAAATCAAAACAATTAAAATAAATAAATGAAAGAGCTAGGATAAATCCTTGATATATATTTATATATAATAATAATTCCAAGCAATTAATTATCATGCCATGGATGTTAACGTCAACATACATATACATATTGAGAATTGAAGGGAAAAATCGCTAAAATCAGATCCATTATGGATCTGAGACATAAACATACGAGTCCCTTTTATTTTACATTTTTCAAGTTAATGATTAATCGAATTTAAACAAAAATTACCCATTAGTTAAAAATAAAGCTGGTTCACAGCTAATCACAATAATTATATATATTCTAAGCCAGGTCTCTAATGGAATGATGATTTTTAGAAGCTAACTCAGAGAGACTTGAGCCAACAGAATGTCCACGAACCATGCCATGAGTTCTATGGAATCTGCACCTAAAAGAGCCTGCATGTGTGGTAGGAGAGCAAAGGCAATTCCACTTTTCTCTTGCTGGTTTTGTCAAAGCCCTTTGCAGCTTTCGAGAATTATTTAATGATGAATCATTGTTCTTCTTATTGTACATTGCTTCCAAGTTTATATCTGGCAGTGGCAGTTGCTCAGGCACAGTTATGTTTGAAGTTTTATGTAGGTGCTGTTGCTTCTCATCAATATTTGAGGCTTTCTCATCTACTGTGTTAGACATTTTCATCTGTGCAAAATACTCAAACTATATAAATCATTTAAACATTATGAAACTTGTAAGATGGTATCGAGCTCTCCTAGAGAATGTTTTTTTTTTCATCGACCTTGCTTAAGAGACATTTAGCTCCTTCCGCTAGATCTAATCATATTGGTAAGTTTGTCGAGTAAAAATTATATTAATTTCATTGAAAAAAATTTCAAATTATGAAGCTAAATCACTAAAATGTTATTGTTTTCGTTAATAAATGAAAGTTAGAATTCGGTAATTTAGAATGTAGAAAATGATAAAGAGAACAAGAAATCATACCTAAGAAATAAATCTGTAATGACGAGAGACTACATATTAACGAAAATTTTCAGAACACAATCGTGATATGTATAGCGATTTTATTATAATCACTAATTATGATGAAATTTACAGAAAAAAATTTAGAATATCTATCTCTATAAGAAAATCTTATATTTGAATCTTGCTAAACAAGATAAAGGAGTTCATTTGAATCATGGTGTAGAAAATTAAATGAAGAAAAAAAAAATTAAAATTTCAAATGTACCTTTGAATTGTTTCCAGTGGAGGCCAAATGGGTACCAAGAGAAGGATAGAGATGGCCCAAGAGATATGTGTTCTTCTTAGGAGAATATAGAGAAAAGTCAAATGGGCAAATGTGAGAATAAGAGAACGAAATTATTAGATACAAATTTTTTGAATTCCCAATTCAGTTTGCAGTTGAGAATATGTGGTAATTCCTATTAAAACCATTTTCAACCACTAATTTTCTTTTCTTCCTTGAGAAAAATTAGGGTTCTTTCCTTTATTTTTCTCAATTAACTAACCTTTGCTAAATGCATGCATGCCCTATTTATTTATATATATATATATGAATTAAATTGATTGATTTTTGCGTAGAAAATGGATAAAATACGGGTCTAAAAAAGTTAAATTATTAATATATTTAAACATTAAGATGTTTAAAGTGGGCATGGGAGGCTATTTTTAGCTTCGTTTGGAATCAAACCATGATATAAATATTTTTTTTTGAAAGCCATGATATACATATTTATATTTTTCTTTTTCGCAGATAGGCAAAAATCCCCACAAATAAAATATAATATATAAGTGTTTAGTATAAGATCAATTTTATATAAAAATAAATTTAGTCGCGACTCAATTTTGAGTCGGACCGGCACCGGGACTTTGGCCGGCTTAAGCCCTCAAACCCATAATAAACTTATTATTTTTCATTTTATAAAAAAAATTCACAAAAAATGTTAAAAATGAAAAAATAAAACAAACAGAATTTTACCATAAACTGAACATAGCATCAAAAAGAAAACTCAACCAACTTGCATGTGAATAAATCTCAACAATTTGGAGAGTTCAGCTCGCTCTCACGATTTATAACATTATCAAATAATCAAAACAATAATAGTAATACCATAGAGAGCTCAACTATCTAAAATAAATCTAATATCACAAGAATATATTAGTTGAAATAAAGATTTCTACGATCTAGGGATACCCTTAATAGTCATAGTAGAGTTTTAGAATTAAAGTTTCAAATATCAAAATATAATAAAAATATACAAAATCCTGCGAGAAAGAATTTGCAGGTTGACTCTAAAAAAAATACACATGTCATCTGAAAAAAAAAATTGAATAGGGATGAGCATTCTACTCAATGAGCATGGATATTAATTATAATCATAAATCATGTAATTGTCTAATACTAATACAATCCAACTAATAAAAATGCATCAATTAATTAATTACATAATCTTCGCACAAGAGAATAAATTGGAGCTACTCACGCACTCATCCAAAAATAAATATTGGGAGTTGAACTCATATCTTGACTCTCTCAATCTAATTCGTTCGCTTAAACCATTTTGCAGTAGTAAGTGAAATATAGCGCCTTACCTACCTCGGGAATCCACATCTATCCATCTCTCTCTATACATATAAGAGTTCCAACTTATCCCAAGGCAGTAAACACAAAACAAAAAATAATACAAAGAGTAGAGAATGCTCCTAACATATCAACTAGGTATATAATATAAGTGATGCATGAGCATGTTAGATAAATATAAATATTATTGAATTTATAAAGATAATTAATATCCAACTCACAAAATGGAGTGACTTCTCATCTAACGGTTTTATTGGGAAGAAGATGGTTGATTCAAATTACCTATATAAAACCATCACAAGGTTATCAGAGCGCGAGGTAACAATTCTCGAAACCACAACCTTTGGGGGTATATATTTGCAGGAGAATCGAGCATTAATAGGGGTGACAATAAGGAGAATATCACAAATGTCCAGTTCCTGAGTCAAACTCCGAGTCTTGAAAACTATCAAGTCAGACGATTGAGTCTTTTATTTTATCCTTAGAAAAATGTTTGTGATTTATGGAAAAGTTATAAAACTAAGATGCATTCTTCAAACTTCTTTTTTGATAGGAAAGTCAAATGTTGGATGGATGAAAGCGAGGAGACAAGTACAAAGGCCAAAAATCTGAGCGTTGGTCTGTAGAAATACATTCATAAAATGGCCACATGGACATCTGGGCATGGGTCTCGCATAATAAGGCATCTCATGCCAGGTCATAAGGCAATCACCAGGCCAAAAATTCGGGCGATGGTCCACGGAAACACATTAAAAAAAACAGCCACAAGGCCATTCAGACATGAGTCCCACACATAATACGGGCGTTGGTCCGTGAAAATAATTTCATAAAAGACTACAAGGCCATCCGGGCATGGGTCCCGCATATAAGTCGGGCGTTAGTCCACGGAAATAAATTCATAAAAGGCCACAAGGCCATCCGGACATAGGTCCCGCATATAATCCAGGTATTAGTCCTTGGAAATAAATTCATAAAATGTCACAAGGCTATCCGAGCATGGGTCCCACATAATAAGCCATTTGATGCTAGGCGAACACGACAGGCCGACTAACTAGGTATTA
Organism: Manihot esculenta; assembly: GCF_001659605.2. Classification (NCBI taxonomy): domain Eukaryota; kingdom Viridiplantae; phylum Streptophyta; class Magnoliopsida; order Malpighiales; family Euphorbiaceae; genus Manihot; species Manihot esculenta. The sequence goes on along the minus strand of NC_035161.2, from coordinate 2,000,027 downwards.
GTCCTAGGAAGCTTCTAAGACATTTAATGCCAGGCCGCAAGGCGAGTATAAGCTAGGCCAGAAGGCCGGCTGTTAGTTTCGCATCATAAAAAGATTCTAAAGCATTTGATGCCAGGTCGCAAGGCAGGTATACGTCAGGTTGACAAACTGGGTGTTAGTCCCGGAAAGCTTCTAAGGCATTTAATGCCAGGCCACAAGGTGGGTATAAGCCATGCCAGAAGAACGAGTGTTGGTCTCGCATCACAAAAAGATTCTAAGGCGTTTGATATACTCCAGGCCAACTGATAGAGCATAATTTAGACCATATTATCATGATATTATTGATGTTAATTTACACTTTCTCTGCCTAATTTTCTGATTTTAATCTTATTCTACAGAAAATGGTGTAAGGAGACAATTTGATGAAAATGCCCCTAAAACTGTCTAAAATGGAGCAAAAGAGAGCAAGCATGCCAAGTGCAACTTGAAAAGAGCCAAATAAGGAAAGTAATTTGAAATTCAAATTTCAAATCCTTAAGAGAATTCAAAATTCAAATTCAAGATTCAGCTCATTAAGGAAAGTGCTAAATAAGAAAAGTGCTAAATAAGGAAAGTGCAGTCTGCAGAGCAGTTTGAAATTCAAGATCTTCAAGAATCCTTTTCCTTATTAAAGAAGCCAAATCTTTAGAAGATGCACATTCAAATTTGAAATTCAAATTCAGCTTATCAAAGAAGCCAAAGAAGTCACACATGCCACCTCAAGTCTTGCACATTCAAAATTCAAAATTCAAAAGAGAGGCTCCACCTCATCAATGCAAGATATGGGCGGCATGGGCAGCAACTTAACAACTTGGACAACAAGTAAGAACCTAGAACAACACTTTCAACTATAAAAAGACACATAAGGAGCCTCCCCATGCTTTTTCTACTCTCCATTGGACACACATACGGGATTGCAAGTGGCACAATCTCTTCTTCTTCCTTTCTTTATTTTCTTGTTTTGTTTCAGCCATGAGTGGCTGAAACCTTTTATTCTTGTAATACCCGGCTAGACTCCGGTATCGGAATCCCTACCGCCCGGTGGGATCTCGGATGTCGAAAACCTCTAGAAGGGGTAAAGTCATGTTTTCATAAAATGTTTTAATGTATTTTATGGTTTTACTCAAGTAAGAATGAGTTTTTGCATGAAAATAATCTTGGAGGAAGACCCAGGTTCGACCGCCGAACCTCAAGTTCGGCCGCCGAACGTGCATGCGTTTCGGGTGTGCCTTAGGCCCCCGAAACCATGAGTGAGGGAAGTCCAGGTTCGGCTGCCGAACCTTATGTTCGGCCGCCGAACATGGCATGCATGCGGGGGCACGTTCGGCTCCCGAATGTGGCCTGGCCAGCCACCTATAAAGGGGTCCCTTAGCCGAAATGGGCGAGCTCTTCTCCCCATTTTCGGCCAAGGTGAGCTCTCCGCCGTCCCTCACCGATCTTGAGTTTCTTCCTTCAAATCTTTCACGATTTTCACAAGTTTTCACTTTGTTTTGAAGATTTTGAGCATTGAGCAAGTTTTGAAGCTTGGAAGACACAGGAGCTCTTTTCCTTTGGTTTCCAAGTTTAGGTCGTTTTCCTCTCGATCTCCAAGAGGTAAGGGCCGATCTTGAGCTCACTGCATGTTTTAAACAAGTTTTAAGTTGATCTATGGGGTAGAAATGCATGTTTAGGTTTTGGTTGGTTTTATGGGTTATGTTAAGTTTTTTGGGCAATATATGATGTTTGTGGTTGCTTGATGTGTTGTAGTTGGGGTTTAAGATAGTTTAAAGCCCCTAGGAGCTTGTTTGCTTGAGTATGCATGTTGTAGATCAGGTTTATGCATGTTTGAAAGGTTTGGGAGGCGTTTGTGCATGTTGGAGTTGAGTTTCTGCCACTTTGGAGAAACTCAGATTCGGCCGTCGAATGGACTTTCGGCCGTCGAATGGACTTTCGGCCGTCGAACCTGCTTGTGGAGGCAGCCTTCGGCTGCCGAAGCCTGCCCCCGAAAGAGGACTTTCGTCTCTGGAGGGCAGTTTCGGCCGCCGAAAGTGCCGCCGAACATGCATGAGTTTCGTCTCTGTCTGGGAGTTTCGGCCGCCGAAGGTGCCGCCGAACCTGCCTGACTTTCGGCTCTGGAGGGACTTTCGGCCGCTGAACCTGCCGCCGAAAGTGCCCTGTCCTGCCATTTCTTGCATGTTTTCTATGATTGTTTTGAGGTGTTTTAGGGGGTTTTTGGGGGATGTTTTAGGGTTATGTTTATGTATGTTTGGTCCCTCATCTGAGTCCACCTATGTAGGTTCGGACCCGAGGAACCGAGGAGGTCAGCAGTGCTAGCTGCTTCAGAGTCCTTAGAGCATCAGCCAGAGGTGAGTGGAACAGAACTATGTTTTAAATTTAATAAAATGTTTAGCATGATCCATGCATCATAAATGCCATGTTTATGTAGGTTGTATTATATTAGTAATCACGAATATGATGCATTGCATTTTTACTGTTGATGTGGATGGATGTTGGATGACCCATTAGCTCTCAGTATGTAACCTATGAAGTCCAGAGCTGCCCATGCCACGCGTCCTGGCACCATGTTATGAAGTCCCGGGCTGCACATGCCACGCGTCCGGGCAAATGCATGATTGTTTAAGGAAATGAGAGTTATTGGTGACAAGTCCGTCCTTGATGTGAAATGTCTGTGCTATGATGCATTCCATGAAAGCATGAATAATTAAAATGTTTTATGGTTCTGCTCATTGGGCTTTTTAGCTCACTCCATTCCCTTAACCGCCAGGTTTGCAGATACAGGATAGAGCAAGAGGTCGGATAGAGTAAAAGTTTTGTTATGTAATAGCTAGTAGTGGACATGATGGATGTTGTAATGTAATGTTGAATTATGTAATGTAATGACGGTATTGAGGTTTAGAAGTGTGCTTGACCCTAGCTATGTAATCCCTTTATGAATGCATGATCTTTTATTGATGTTTATGTTTTACCAAACTTAATGCATGATTATGGCACCCCATTGGAGTATTGATGAGGACTCCATGGTGGGGTAAATGTTAATGTCTATGTTAATGCATGCACAGGTTGAGTTTGGTTCATGAATGAAAAGAAAAGTTTTAATGTTTATGTATGTCGTTGATCATGTATGGGATTAAACAGGTTCACAGGATGTATGTTAGGCTTGCTACGGGTCCCGGCGGCCTTAAGCCGATTTGGATCCTAGCGCCGATAGCGGTCCGATTTACGGGCTGTTACAGATTGGTATCAGAGCCCTAGGTTCATATGGTCGGACCTATAGTGTGTCGGGCTCATAGATGTTATAGAAGGTTAAGCACAATAGGAAAGATCTTGTCCACTAGGATAGGATGAGTAGTCCTGTCTTTTGATGATGATGTGAAATGCCATGATTATAAGCATGAGCATTAATGATATGTTATGTATGCTATGTATGTGATGCGGGTTCATGTGTTCTCACATGAACCATATGATACTAATGTTTATGTGATGTGTACTGTTTTTTCAGAAAACAGGATGAGGGGAACTCGTTGATCTGCACGATTTACTGGAGTACCACCTGAGGATGAGGGCATGAGTGCCCGTCCCCCTGCATTGCCAAGGGCAATGTCTAGCAGGTCTAGCAGGGAAAGAGCAGTAAGAGACCCTAGAAGGTCTTTGGATATGAGCAGAAGTAGATCAGTGAGGGGAACAGTTCAAGGTGGGATGTCAGAGGATATGGAGGATCAGATGGATGTGGACCAGAGGAGGGATGGCAGTCTCGGAGTAAGTATGTCGGAAGAGGGAATGGGAGAGTCCCAAGGAGGCACTCAGGCCTCGGGATTTGTTCAGCCACCTTACTACCCACCCTTTTCTCAAAACCCCGGGTATTCGATGGGAGGTACATCGGATTACTCCAGCTATAACCCTTATCACTCTCAGATGCCATACCCACCTTACTACCCACCATACTCACAGTACCCTATGTATCCACCCCCTCCCTATCATCCAAATCCAGCAAACTCTACCTCGGGGAATGTTGTACCTCCTCCACCCCCAGCAGAACCCACAGTTCCAGAAACCCACATACCTAAACCTAGCTCATCTGGAGGGAGCAATGTGAAGATGACTGACTACATGAAGCTTGGTGCTCCTCAGTATGACAAAGGGAATGACCCGTTCGAGTACCTCGGAAGGGTCAAAATGATTACAGATGAGATAGGAGCGGATGATAGCAGAGCCATTCAGATGGCTGGGTTCACACTCAAATGCAAGAAGGCCCGTGAGTGGTTCAAAAATTATGTGAACCCGAGGGTGGACAGCATGACCTGGGAGGAGTTTGCAAACGAGTTTGCTGGATGGGCTTTCCCTGATAGCTCCAGGGAATTGAAAATGATTGAGTTTGAACAGTTGAGGCAAACCGATGGGATGAGTGTGGAGGAGCTCACAGATAAGTTTTTGGAGCTGCTGCCGTTTGCAGGGCAAACCTTAGATACAGATCAGAAGAAGGCAAGGAGTATATCATGAAGCTTGACTCCAGGTATTCCTCCTTAATTCAGTCAACAGAAAGGGAGAGCTTCCATGCCATAGTGGATATGGCCCGGAAAATGAAGGCTAGCGCAATCATAGAGGGAAGGGTTAAACAGTCAGTGGATCAGTCTTCAGCTTCTAAGACACCAAGCAGTGCAAAGTGGGACAGATCCAAGTCCAAAAAGAGCAAGTTCTGGAACAAGATAAAATCTAGCCTGGAAATGGGAGGTGGCTCAAGTTCTGGTTTGGGCGGTCAGGTCTGTATGAAGTGTGGTAGACCACACAAAGGAATCTGTCGGGCTGGGACGAACACATGCTTCAGATGTGGACAAGAGGGACACATGGTTCGAGAGTGTCCTAGAGAAGTTTCAGGGGCACAGTCTCAGCAGACGGGTTCTGGTAGTGCAGCCCAACCAGTAGCTCCAGCCATGACACAGGCAAGTGGCAGAGGCAGAGGGAGAGGAGCAGCCTCTTCTTCAGGTTCCCGGGTGAAGGTCTATCAGCTCCAGCACGAATCTTCACCATGACACAGCAGGAGGCGAACACATCTAACACCGTGGTGGCAGGTAATCTCATCATTGGTTGTTCTGATGTGTATGCATTAATGGACCCTGGTGCATCTCATTCTTTTGTGGCTCCGAGAGCAGTAGAGAGGTTGGGTTTGATGGTCTCTGGGTTAGAGTGTCTCCTCTGGGTCAGTGGACCCAAGTGTGACCCGTCAGTGGCAGAGTCAGTCTGCCGGTTTAGTCCAGTGTTTATAGAGGATAGATGCCTGCCAGCCGACCTTGTGGTTCTAGATTTGACAGATTTTGATGTCATTCTAGGGATGGACTGGTTATCTACCCATTGTAATACCCAGCTAGACTCCGGTATCGAAATTCCTATCGTCCGGTGGAATCTCGGGTGTCGGAGACCTCTAGAAGGGTAAAACTATGTTTTCATAAAATGTTTTAATGTGTTTTATGTTTTAAGCATGAAAAAAAATGAGTTTTTGCATGAAAACAACCTTGGAGGAAAACTCAGGTTCGGCCGCCGAACCTCAAGTTCGGCCACCGAACATTCATGCGTTTCGGGTGTGCCTTAGGCCCCCGAAAGCATAAGTGAGGGAAACCAGGTTCGGCCGCTGAACCTTATGTTCGGCCGCCGAACATGGCATGCATGCGGAGGCACTTTCGGCTCCCGAACGTGGCCTGGCCAGCCACCTATAAAGGGGTCCCTTAGCCGAAAATGGGCGAACTTTTCTCCCAATTTTCGGCCAAAGTGAGCTCTCCGCCGTCCCTCACCGATCTTGAGTTTCTTCCTTCCATTCTTCATGATTTTTATGAGTTTGCAACTTTGTTTTGAAGATTTTCGAGTATAAAGCAAGTGTTGGAGCTTTGAGGTTTAAGGAACTCTCTCTCTCCCATTTTTCGAGCTAGGGTCGTTCTCCTCTCGATCTTCAAGAGGTAAGGGTCGATCTTGAGCTTATGGCATGTTTTAAGTAAGTTTTAAGTAGATCTAAGGGGTAGAATGCATGTTTAGCTTATGGTTAGGTTTATGGGTTTATGTTATGTTTTTGGACAATGTGGATGTTTGATGTGTTGTAGATGGGGTTTAAGATAGTTTGAAGCCCCTAGGAACTTGTATGCTTGAGTATGTATGTTTTAGATTAGGAAAAATGCATGTTTGGTTGGTTTTGGGAGGCAAAGGTGCATGAGGAGCCAAGTTTCTGTCCTCTGGCAGAAACCAGGTTCGGCAGCCGAAGGACTTTCGGCCGCCGAACCTGCCTGGGAGGCAAGCCTTTCGGCTGTCGAAGCCTGCCCCCGAAAGAGGACTTTCGTCTCTGGAGGGCAGTTTCGGCCGCCGAAAGTGCCGCCGAACATGCATGAGTTTCGTCTCTGTCTGGGAGTTTCGGCCGCCGAAGGTGCCGCCGAACCTGCCTGACTTTCGGCTCTGGAGGGACTTTCGGCCGCCGAACCTGCCGCCGAAAGTGCCCTGTTCAGCCTTCCTTTGCATGTTTTGCATGATAGTTTTGAGGTGTTCTAGGGGGTTTTTTGGGGGATGTTTTTAGAGTTATGTTCTAGTTGTTTGGTCCCTCATTTGTGTCCACCTGTGTAGGTTCGGACCCGAGGAACCGAGGACCCCAGCAGTGAGTCAGCTGCTTCAGTCATTGTCAGAGCTAGTTGAGGTGAGTAGAATAAATACTTATGTTTTAAAGCAAATCAATATAAATTTGAGCATGTTCATGCATCACGAATGATATGTGATATTCTAGGTTGTTTGCATTAGAATTCACGAATATGTTGCATTGCATAATTTGATGATGATGTGGATGGTTATTGGATGATCCTTAGTCCTCGATATGATGCGATGTAATATGATACGGTATGGTACGGAAGTCCAGGTTGTACCCATTCTACGTCCCTGGCACATTGGAATGTTATGTTATGTTATGTTAAGAGAAAGACCGGTTGACCCATTCTACGTCCCGACACTTTGGAATGTAGAGGACTCTTGGTGACAATACCATTCGTGATGTGATTTGTCTGTGATGTGTTGCATTCCATTATAGCATATGATTTAAATGTTTTATTATTCTGCTCACTGGGCTCTAGTAGCTCACCCCTTTTCCCTAATCCCCCAGGGTTGCAGGTACAGGCTAGACAGAGAAGTCAAGGTGAATGAAGTCCTGAGTTGTAATAGTTAGAATGTAGACATGACAAACTGTAAAATGATGTAAAGTTATGAATAGTTATGTTATGTAATTATTGATTATGAGATTGAGGTTTAGAAGTTGTGCTTGACCGAGTTACATGATAATCCCTCTTGTAAGCATGATCTATGTTTAAAATGTTTTTGTTCCATCAAGCTTGTGTATGATGAGATGCCCCATTGGAGCATTTGATGAGAGCTCCAGTGTGGGGTTTATGTTTATGTTTATGTATATGTTTATGTGCATGCACAGGTTGAGCTTGGTAAAAGAAAAGAAAAGTTCAAATTTTTATGTACCTTCTTGATCATGTATGGGATTATACAGGTTTACAGGTTGTATGTCAGGCTTGCTACGAGTCCCGGCGGCCTTAAGCCGACCTGGATCCTAGCGCCGGTAACGGTCCGATTTTCGGGTCGTTACACCCATGGTGCTACCTTGGACTGCAGGGACAAGATAGTCAAGTTCAGATGTCAGGATGGGTCAGAGGTTGTCTTTAGAGGAGATAGGGGGAGTACACCTAGAGGTTTGATATCAGCCCTATAGGCTCGTAGGCTGCTCAGGAGGGGTTGTCAGGGTTTTCTAGCACATGTGAGAGAGATCGATAGTCAAGTCAAGGAGCCCGCCTCAGTGCCAGTAGTCAGAGAGTTCTTAGATGTCTTCCCAGACGAGCTGCCAGGTTTACCACCTGCTAGGGAGATAGAGTTCGAAATTGAGTTGATGCCTGGAACTAGACCGATCTCTATCCCTCCCTACAAGATGGCACCAGCGGAATTGAAAGAGCTTAAGGAGCAGTTGCAAGAGTTGGTAGATAGAGGCTTCATCCGACTGAGTACCTCACCTTGGGGTGCTCCAGTGCTATTTGTGAAAAAGAAGGATGGGTCCCTCAGACTTTGTATCGACTACAAGCAGTTGAACAAAGTCACTACCAAGAATAGGTACCCATTGCCAAGGATCGACGATCTATTCGACCAGCTAGCAGGAGCGGGTTGTTTCTCCAAGATAGATCTGAGATCAGGGTACCATCAGCTGAGGATAAGGGAAGAGGATGTGCCGAAGACAGCCTTCAGGACCAGATATGGGCATTATGAGTTCCTTGTAATGCCGTTCGGGTTGACCAACGCCCCTGCAGCATTCATGGATCTCATGAACAGAGTGTTTAGCCAGTACCTAGATCACTTTGTTATTGTCTTCATAAATGATATCTTAGTGTATTCCAGGAATGCAGAGGAGCATACCCATCATCTGAGGTTGGTTTTGCAGACCTTGAGGGAACATGGCTTGTATGCCAAGTTCTCCAAATGTGAGTTCTGGCTGAGGAGCATTTCATTCTTGGGGCATGTAGTGTCAGAAAATGGAATCGAGGTAGACCCCAAGAAATTGGAAGCTGTAGCTAACTGGCCTAGACCCACCACAGTGACAGAGGTTTGTGTGGACCGACCAGTGCGAAGAAAGCTTTGAGGAGCTCAAGAAGAGGTTGACTTCAGCACCAGTGTTAGCTCTGCCATCTAGTAATGAAGACTTCTCAGTCTATTGTGATGTGTCCCGTGTGGGACTGGGTTGTGTGCTAATGCAAAATGAAAGGGTGATCGCTTATGCTTCTAGGCAGCTAAAGGAGCACGAGTTGAATTACCCTACACATGACCTAGAGATGGCAGCAGTAATCTTTGCACTCAAGATGTGGAGGCACTACCTCTATGGGGTTAAATGTGAGATCTTCACAGATCATAAGAGCCTGCAGTACATCCTGAGTCAGAGAGATTTGAATTTGAGGCAGAGAAGATGGGTAGAACTGCTCAGTGATTACGATTGCAAGATTCAGTACCATCCGGGTAAGGCGAATGTTGTGGCGGACGCCTTAAGCCGGAAATCACTTGGCAGTTTGTCCCATATTTCGGCAGAGAGGAGGCCAGCAGTGAGGGAGTTCTTCGAGCTCATGAATGAAGGTCTACAGTTGGAGTTGTCTGGTACAGGTGCTTTGATTGCTCAGATGAGAGTGGCACCCGTGTTTCTGGAGCAGGTGGCTCAGAAACAGCATGAGGACCCAGAGTTAGTGAAGATCGCCAGGACTGTTCAGTCAGGCAAAGATAGTGAGTTCAGATTCGACAGCAAGGGGATCCTCCTCTATGGGAGCAGACTTTGTATACCAGATGACATTAGGGGTGAGCATTCGGTCGGTTCGGTTCAAAACCGAACCGAACCGAATAAACCGAAAACCGAAATTTTAGTTTTTATGAAAACCGAACCGAACCGATTTTGGTCAGAAACCGAACCGAACCGAACCGGTCTGATTCGGTTCGATTCGGTTCGGTTTAATCGGTTTCGATTTTTAATATTTTTTTAATTTTTTACACTTTATTTTTAATATTTTAAAATTTAATTACAATATTTTAATTTTAATATAATTTAATTTCTCTATATTATTGAAAAAACATATTATTATCCCTAATCGGTTCGGTTCGGTTTTTTCGGTTTTTTTCTGATCAAAACCGAACCGAACCGAAATAACCAAAATTTCTGAAATTTAAAACCGAACCGAACCGAAATATATAAAAAACCGAACCAAATTTTCAAATCGGTTCGGTTCGGTCGGTTTTTTCGGTTTGAACCGGATTCTGCTCAGCCCTAGATGACATAGGGCAAAGAGGAGACATTATGAGGGAGGCTTATAATGCCAGATACAACGTTCACCCTGGAGCCACCAAGATGTATCAAGATCTGAAGAAGGTTTATTGGTGGCCAGCCATGAAGAGAGAAGTGGCATAGTTCATGTTAGCCTAAGAAGTGTGTCAGAGGGTGAAGCTGGAACATCAGAAGCCGGCTGGAATGCTTAACCCACTACCTATTCCAGAGTGGAAATGGGAGAATATAGCTATGGACTTAGTGGTGGGGTTACCGGCGACGTCCAACAGATTAGACTCCATATGGGTGATTGTGGACAGACTCACCAAATCTGCTCACTTCATCCCTGTCAGGAGTGGCTATTCTGTGGACAAGTTGGCGCAGGTGTATGTTGATGAGATCGTCAGACTGCATGGGGTTCCTGTTTCAATAGTATCTGATAGAGGGCCCCAGTTCACCTCCAGGTTTTGGCGGAGTCTGCAGAACGCTATGGGTACCAGGTTGGATTTTAGCACTACTTTCCATCCACAGACGGACGGACAGTCAGAGAGGACCATCCAGACAATAGAGGATATGCTCAGAATGTGTGTGCTGGACTTTGGCGGTTCTTGGAGGCAGCATCTACCTTTGGTGGAGTTTGCCTACAATAACAGCCATCATGCTAGCATAGGGATGGCCCCATATGAAGCTTTGTATGGAAGGAAGTGCAGGTCACCTGTATGCTGGGAAGAAGTTGGGGAAAAGGCCTTGGCAGGGCCTGAGCTAGTAGAAATCACCAGCAGGGTGGTGCCCATAATCAGAGAAAGGATCAAGACTGCTGCAAGCAGGCAAAAGAGTTATGCAGACATCTGCAGAAGACAAGTAGAGTTTCAGGAGGGGGATTTGGTATTGCTCAAGGTGTCTCCAATGAAAGGGGTGATTCGGTTCGGGAAGAAAGGTAAGCTGGCTCCACGGTACGTCGGACCCTTTGAAATCTTGCAAAAGATTGGGAATGTATCGTACAAGCTGGACTTGCCTGCTTCAATGGAGAGAATCCATCCGGTTTTCCATGTTTCTATGTTAAGAAAGTTCGTGTCAGATCCGAGCAAGGTTCTTAGTGAGCCTGATGTGGAGATCCAAGAAGATCTCACCTATGTTGAACAGCCGGTACGGATCTTAGACACCCAGATCAGAAAGTTGAGAAACAAGGAAATCCCGATGGTGAAAGTCCTTTGGAATCACCACAACATAGAGGAGTGTACCTGGGAGACACGGGAGTTCATGCTCTAGCAATATCCTCATCTCTTTTGAAGTAAGTGTTATGTGTTTTATGTTAATGTGCATGTTGCATGCTATGTATATTTATGTTTTATGCCATGCCAGGTTTGTTGGTGAACATTCGGGGATGAATGTTCTTAAGGGGGGAAGAATGTAATACCCGGCTAGACTCCGGTATCGGAATCCCTACCGCCCGGTGGGATCTCGGATGTCGAAAACCTCTAGAAGGGGTAAAGTCATGTTTTCATAAAATGTTTTAATGTATTTTATGGTTTTACTCAAGTAAGAATGAGTTTTTGCATGAAAATAATCTTGAAGGAAGACCCAGGTTCGGCCGCCGAACGTGCATGCGCTTCGGGTGTGCCTTAGGCCCCCGAAACCATGAGTGAGGGAAGTCCAGGTTCGGCCACCGAACCTTATGTTCGGCCGCCGAACATGGCATGCATGCGGGGGCACGTTCGGCTCCCGAATGTGGCCTGACCAGCCACCTATAAAGGGGTCCCTTAGCCGAAATGGGCGAGCTCTTCTCCCCATTTTCGGCCAAGGTGAGCTCTCCGCCGTCCCTCACCGATCTTGAGTTTCTTCCTTCAAATCTTTCTCGATTTTCACAAGTTTTCACTTTGTTTTGAAGATTTTGAGCATTGAGCAAGTTTTGAAGCTTGGAAGACACAGGAGCTCTTTTCCTTTGGTTTCCAAGTTTAGGTAATTTTCCTCTCGATCTCCAAGAGGTAAGGGCCGATCTTGAGCTCACTGCATGTTTTAAACAAGTTTTAAGTTGATCTATGGGGTAGAAATGCATGTTTAGGTTTTGGTTGGTTTTATGGGTTATTTTAAGTTTTTTGAGCAATATATGATGTTTGTGGTTGCTTGATGTGTTGTAGTTGGGGTTTAAGATAGTTTGAAGCCCCTAGGAGCTTGTTTGCTTGAGTATGCATGTTGTAGATCAGGTTTATGCATGTTTGAAAGGTTTGGGAGGCGTTTGTGCATGTTGGAGTTGAGTTTCTGCCACTTTGGAGAAACTCAGGTTCGGCCGCCGAATGGACTTTCGGCCGCCGAACCCGCTTGTGGAGGCAGCCTTCGGCTGCCGAAGCCTGCCCCCGAAAGAGGACTTTCGTCTCTGGAGGGCAGTTTCGGCCGCCGAAAGTGCCGCCGAACATGCATGAGTTTCGTCTCTGTCTGGGAGTTTCGGCCGCCGAAGGTGCCGCCGAACCTGCCTGACTTTCGGCTCTGGAGGGACTTTCGACCGTCGAACCTGCCGCCGAAAGTGCCCTGTCTAGCCATTTCTTGCATGTTTTCTATGATTGTTTTGAGGTGTTTTAGGGGGTTTTTGGGGGATGTTTTAGGGTTATGTTTATGTATGTTTGGTCCCTCATCTGAGTCCACCTGTGTAGGTTCGGACCCGAGGAACCGAGGAGGTCAGCAGTGCTAGCTGCTTCAGAGTCCTTAGAGCATCAGCCAGAGGTGAGTGGAACAGAACTATGTTTTAAATTTAATAAAATGTTTAGCATGATCCATGCATCATAAATGCCATGTTTATGTAGGTTGTATTATATTAGTAATCACGAATATGATGCATTGCATTTTTACTGTTGATGTGAATGGATGTTGGATGACCCATTAGCTCTCAGTATGTAACCTATGAAGTCCAGGGCTACCCATGCCACGCGTCTGGTCAAATGCATGATTGTTTAAGGAAATGAGAGTTATTGGTGACAAGTCCGTCCTTGATGTGAAATGTCTGTGCTATGATGCATTCCATGAAAGCATGAATAATTAAAATGTTTTATGGTTCTGCTCACTGGGCTTTTTAGCTCACCCCGTTCCCTTAACCCCCAGGTTTGCAGGTACAGGATAGAGCAAGAGGTCGGATAGAGTAAAGTTTTGGTTATGTAATAGCTAGTAGTGGACATGATGGATGTTGTAATGTAATGTTGAATTATGTAATGTAATGACGGTATTGAGGTTTAGAAGTGTGCTTGACCCTAGCTGTGTAATCCCTTTATGAATGCATGATCTTTTATTGATGTTTATGTTTTACCAAACTTAATGCATGATTATGGCATCCCATTGGAGCATTGATGAGGACTCCATGGTGGGGTAAATGTTAATGTCTATGTTAATGCATGCACAGGTTGAGTTTGGTTCATGAATGAAAAGAAAAGTTTTAATGTTATGTATGTTGTTGATCATGTATGGGATTAAACAGGTTCACAGGATGTATGTTAGGCTTGCTACGAGTCCCGGCGGCCTTAAGCCGATCTGGATCCTAGCGCCGGTAGCGGTCCGATTTACGGGCTGTTACAATTCTAGTTGAAGATTAGGTGATACTTTGGTTGTTTTATGGATTGTGAGATCTGAACATACCTTGTTATCTTTGGTTATTCAATATTTGTGCAATTTTATACTTGATTCCATTATTGCTTTGTTATTATAATCAATGTGGCCACTTGATTCTTGATTGCAAGGTAATATATTGTTAGTTTGAATAATTTTGAGTCCGTAATTGCTTGGATTGTTCAAACACAAGAACACTTGGTGTAAAAACTAAGGAAGTTGCATAATCTAGCAATATCACCATGCGTTTGGGTAGCTAGGATTAGATCTCTCTCTTTCTTAATGCAATTGACAGTTGTTTTGATGCCTAAGGCCCAAGGACGTTCCTTGGCAACTTATTGATTAGTGATTAATTAGAGGACGTTCCCTAATTGGTTTATGATTAAGGAGAGACATGGTGGTGAGAAACGTCTTCCATCTCCATAACTAATCTATTGAATCTATCAAGGGAAACTAAGTGTCAATGATCAATCCCAACAACTGAAGTGGATCCAATTCTTCAACTAGATCTTTCTCATTATTGAAATCTCTTTACTTTTATAATTCGCTTTCTTTTATTGCTTTCAGATTTAGATCAATTCAATCAATTTCAAAACCCCCCTTTTTACTTTACTTGCACTTTATTTTTATTTTGCTTTCAGTTTCTTTGCTTTTAGTTAATTCTCTTGGTCTTGACAAGGAAGATAGGTAAGTTTTCAATTTCCTGTGGATTCGATCATTTCACCACTATCTGCAGTTGTAATATTGTTGATAACTGAAAAGGTTATTTTTGATCGGCTTCGACAACTGACTGTCATCAACCTATCGGGTGTTAGTCCCACTTACAAGAAGTCTCTAAGCCATTTCATGCCAGGCCTCAAGGCGAATACAGCGAGGCTGACCTGCCCAGTGTTAGTCTCGTTTCACAAAAAGATTCTAAGGAATTTAATGCTAGGACACAAGGTGGGTATACGCTAAGAAAAAAGATTGGGTTTGAGCCTTGAGAAGTTTCTAATGCATTTCATGATAGGCCGCAAGGTGAGTACACGTCAGGCCGACCTACCGGGTATTAGTACCACTTCATGAGAAGTCTCTAAGGCATTTCATACCAGGCCTCAAGGCGGGTATACGCCAGGCCAGGAGACCTGGCGTTAGCCCCACTCACAAGAAGTTTTCAAGGCATTTCATGCCAGGCCGCAAAGCTGGTACACATTAGGGCGACCTACCAGGTATTAGTCCCACTTTATAAGAAGTCTCTAAGGCATTTCATGCCAGGCCTCAAGGAGAGTATACGCTAGGCCAAGAGACCGGGTGTTAGCCTCGCTCAATAGAAGTTTCCAAGGCATTTGATGTCAGGTCGCAAGGCGGATATATGCTAGGCCGACCTACCGAGTGTTAGTCCCACTTCACAAGAAGTTTCTAAGGCATTTGATGTAAGAAAACTCGTCAGGGCTAAAGAAATCCTAGAAACTCGTAAGGGCTAGGAAAATGCCCAAAAGCTCGCAAAGGCATTTGATGCTCAAAAGCTTGTCAAGGTTAGAGGAAGCCTGGAGGCACATCAAGTCTAGGATCAAGGCTAAGAAATTCATGTAAAGGCTAGAAAAGGCCAAAGGGCTCGTAAGGGTTAGAAAAATGCCCAGAAGCTTGCAAAAGTATTTGATGCTAGAAAGTTCGTCAGGGCTAGAGAAAGTCTGGAAGCATTCCAAGGCTTGAAAATGCTTGAAAGCTCGACAAGGTTGGAAAAGGTCAAGAGTTCGCAAGGGCTAGAGGAAATACCCGTAAAGGCTAGAAAAGGTCAAGGAGCTCGTAAGGGTTAGGAAAATGCCCAGAAACTTGCAAAGGCATTTGATGCTCGAAAGCTTGTCAAGGTTAGAGAAAGCCCGGAGGCACATCAAGTCTAGGATCAAGGCTAGGAAATTCACGTAAAGGCTAGAAAAGGCCAAGGGGCTCGTAAGGGCTAGAAAAATGCCCAGAAGCTCACAAAAGCATTTGATGCTAGAAAGCTCGTCAGGGCTAGAGAAAGTTCGGAAGCATTCCAAGGCTCGAAAATGCTTGAAAGCTCGACAAGGTTGGAAAATGCCAAGAGTTCGCAAGGGCTAGAGAAATACCCGTAAAGGCTAGAAAAGGCCAATGAGCTTGTAAGGACTAGAAAAATGCTCAGAAGCTCACAAAGATATTGGATGCCAGAAAGCTCGTCAGGGCTAGAGAAAGCCTGAAAGCTTGCAAATGCTAGAAAAATGCTCGGAAGCTTGCAAATGCATTTGATGCCAAAAAAGCCCGGAGGCACATCATAGCTAAGATCAGGGCTAGAAAAATGCCCGTAAAGACTAGAAAAGGCCAAGGAGTTTGTAAGGGCTAGAAAAATATTCAGAAGCTTGCAAAGGCATTTGATGCCAGAAAGCTCGTCAGGGTTAGAGAAAGCCCAGAAGCTCATAAGGGCTAGAAAAATGCCTAAAAGCTCACAAAGGCGTTTGATGCCCGAAAAGATCGTCAGGGCTAGAGAAAGCCCGGAAGCACGCCAGGGTTGAAAAATACCCAGAAGTTCGACATGGTTATAAAAGTCTCAGGAACTTGCATGGGCTAAAAAAAGCCAAGGAGCTCATAAGGGCTAGAAAAATGCCCGGAAGCTAGCAAATGCATTTTATGCCAGAAAGTTCATCAGGACTAGAGAAAGCTCGTAAGCACGCTAGAGCAGGAAAACACCCAGAAGCACGACAAGGCTGCAAAAGTCTCGGGAGCTCGCAAGAGCTGAAAAATGGCTAAAAAATCATCAAGGCATTAATATATTATTCGGATCAATTTTTGCCAAGACAAACCTTAAACCTGACTAGTCGGCAAGGCAAGCAAGAAGAAAGTAAGGATATCATGTACTCAGTTTGGACAAACAAGCCATATGATCCAGATCATGAAGACAACTGTCACCTTTAAATCTAAAGAATTAAAGACCAGCGGAGGACCTCTGATGCTATATGAGACTCGCCCAAAGTAAGCGGTGAGTTATTACCATAAGACTAGGCCACATGGTAAGGATATGATAAATCAATACGCGGTCCCATTCGTAGAAAGGAAGGTCCGGAAGATCATGGTGCCCGAAACTAAGAGAAAAGGAGACCTGAGTGCTTCAGGATAGGTCGGCCACAGGTTGGACAATATTCGCCCTCTTAACTTCAGGGTGAGGCTTCATAAGGAAGTTAATGTTAACAGCTACAAACCAGCAGATCTTCTTTACACCTTCGATCACGGGATTCCCATCTAATTAGTGGGTGAAAATGCTTTACCAACGAGCGGACCGCATCATCACCGAATTATCAGGAGAGTTGTTACCATAAGATTAGGCCTTGTAGCAAGGATCTGATAAATCAATACGTGGTTCCACCCGTAGAAAGGAGGCCCAGACAATCATGGTGCCAGGAACTAAAAGAAAAGGAGATCCGAGCACTTCAGGACAAGTCGACTATAGGTTGGATAAGATTCACCCTCTTAACTTCAAGGCGAGACTCCATAAGAAAATTAACGTTAACAATTACAAATCAGCAGATCTCCATAAGTATAATTAATTAAAATGTTTTTATTTTTTACAAAATCAAAATATAGTTTGAAATCACTCCACTAATGTTTTTTGAATTAAAATATAAAAAATAACTAAAAAGTATTTAAATAGAAATATGATTAAAAATTTTAAATTTATATAAACTCTATCGTTAACTATATTTTAAATTTAAATTTAAATTAATTTAATTTTAGCAAACCATTAAAATTAAGTATCTTTATTGTAATAATTGTAGGTTATTAAGGGCATATTAGGAAATTTAATTGTTCTTTTCAATATGATTCACAGTATCCCACAGATTGCGCTGATTCGTCTTCAACCTAGGTGGCGATTCCATTATTTTATCCAGAATATATATATCATGTTGTTGGTACTGATAAAATTAACGTCGACACTATTTATATCTAAATAATTTATTTTCTTAAAAATATATTTTTTAATTAGTTGTTTTCTACAACTACTTTTATTTATAAATTATTTTTTAAAAACAAATTAAATCTTAAATAATGATATTTTAAATTGAGCTAAATATAAAAATTTATTTATATAATATTAAAATAATTATTATCTTGTTAGTTTATCTTAATTAATTAAAATATTTATGTAGTTTTAAAATTATATTAAAATATTTTTATATTTTTATTTTAGTAACTAAACATATATTCATTAATTTTTATTTATTTTTAACGTTAAATTTATTTTAAATAATTAAAATATACATATAATTTTAAAATTACATTAAAATGACTTAATATTTATATTGTGTTAACTAAAAAAATATTTATTAATTTTTATTTATTTTATCTTTAGCTTATTAATTAAAAATAAAAAAATTAAATATAAATTATATAAAATATTTATATTTTTACTAAAAACTATATAAGTCTGATTTTTTTTTTTTTTAAAATAGGGGGTGGGGGAGTCAAACCTTTGACCTCACAAGACTACAAGAATGCACTTTCCACTAGGCTAAGTCTCGGAGTGCTATATATAAGTCTAATTTATTATTTTTTATTAATTAAATTCATATATTTTTATTTAAAGATAAAATAAATCCAGTCATAAAATAATAATATTTTTTTAATAATAAAATACTATTTTTATTATTAAAATGTTATTTTTATTAATAAAATTTCATTTTAATAATTTTAAAATTATTTATTATCTATATATTTTTTAAATATTTTCATGTTAATTAAATTAATACATTTAAATTAAAAAATATTTTGTTATTAAAAAATATTATATCAAATCAGGACTTATTTAGTCATTGAATAAAAATACATGAAATGAATTGGTCAAAAAATTAAATTAAACTTAATTAACTCTTGAATAAAAATATATAAATTTAATTAGATTTATTTAAAAAAAATTATCTTCAATTGTTCTACTCATTAAATAAAATTCACCATCCATCCTTTTGATATATAATTTTTTTTAATTTTGACTAATAAATTAATAATAAAAATAAATAGAAACTAATGAAATTTGTATTTTAGTTAATAAATTAAAAATATAAAAATATTTTAATATAATTTTAAAATTAAAAACATTTTAACAAGTAAGGGGTATAATATCAAAATTGTTTTTAATTTTAATTAATAGATTAATAAAAAAAATAATAAATATTTTTTAGTTGACGGAATAAAAATATAAAATTTTTTTAATATAATTTTAAAATTATAAAGATATTTTAATTAGTTAGAATATATTATAGGGGTCTATAATATTTAATGTGTTAATACAATTTGTAAATCATATAAAATTTTTAATTTTAAAAGAAAAATATTTTCTTTAAAATAAATTAATGTCTATTTAATTAAAAAAATATTTTTATCGATTAATTTTTAAGTAATTTATATGTTAAAAATAAAAAAAATTATTTAAAGATATTTTTATAAAATAAATTAAAGTTAAAATTATAAATATCTTTAATACTTTTTTGTTTGCCTAATTTTAAATCTATCCTTTTTTTAAAATTTTCTAAATAGATTATTAAATAAAAATTGATTTTGATTTTATTTTTCCTTTCCTTATATTCAATTTTCTTTTTTACTTTACTATTTTCAAATAAAGTTTGGCCATGAAATTGGTTCGTTCTCTTATTGACAAAACCCTGAATTTTGTAGTGGGAAGGGTTAATTTGTTTGTCTTCAGTCGGCTAAAAAAAATGGAACCGAAATTTGCTCCCGCAATCAAAGCAAGGCACGAATCCAAACAAAAAGGTCTAGTAATCCATTCCAAGATCCAAAGTATGGAACCAGGCTTAGCTTTAATTCTTCATCTTCCTTTCACAATTACCAGCCAAAATAGTGCCAGTTTGATCCAAGAAAACTATTATTTCTGCTTCTTTTTGGGAAGATTATCAAGAGAAGATGGAGAATCCAATCACCAGAAATTGCTGCAACACTCAACTATGGTTGGTCATTCTTGTCTCCTTCATTTTCTGTTTTGTTTTGTTTGGCTTTGATTATTCAGCTCTAATTGGAACCCAAGAAAGGGTCACTGTTTTAATTACTGATTATGAAAATTCAATCTCTACCCACAAATCAAAATCCCTCCACCTCCCTGAAAATCTCAACCAAACCTCCATTGGACCCGTTAAAGCTGACTATCTTAGAGAGGACAATGTGCTACCAAAACCTGTTAAAGATTCTTGTTTGGGTCGATACGTTTATATTCATCATCTTCCTAGCCGATTCAACCGAGATTTGCTTGAAAATTGTGAGTCTATCACCCCAGGAGCTGAGCATAACATGTGTTCTTATTTGGTTAACTCTGCTTTGGGTCATGAAGTAGAAAATTCGCAAGGAATTTTATTAAACAAGAGTTGGTATTCTACTAATCAATTCTTGTTGGAAGTCATTTTCCACTTTAGGATGAAGAAATACAAGTGCTTAACCAATGATTCTTTCCTTGCCTCTGCTATTTATGTGCCATTTTATGCTGGTCTTGATGTTAGCAGATATCTTTGGGGTTTTAAAATATCAGTGAGAGATCAATCTGCTTCTGATCTTGTCAAGTGGCTTGTAGAAAAACCTGAGTGGAAGAAAATGTTGGGCAGAGACCATTTCTTGGTTGCAGGGAGAATTGCTTGGGATTTTAGAAGGCAAACTGATAATGAGTCTGATTGGGGTAGCAAGTTTAGGTTCTTGCCAGAATCTAATAACATGTCAATGTTGGCAATAGAGTCAAGTTCATGGAACAATGATTATGCTATACCATATCCAACTTGTTTTCATCCCTCAAGAGACAGTGAAGTGTTTCAATGGCAAGATAAGGTGAGAAGACAAACAAGGCCATACTTATTTTCTTTTGCTGGTGCTCCAAGGCCTGATCTTCAAGATTCTATCAGAGGCAAGATTATTGAAGAATGCCTAGCTTCAAAAAACTTGTGCAAGTTATTAGAGTGTGATTATGGTGTCAATGGTGCAATTAGTTGTGATAACCCAGTGAATGTGATGAGGCTGTTTCAGAATTCAGTTTTTTGCTTGCAGCCTACAGGGGATTCATACACAAGGAGATCCATATTTGATTCTATATTAGCAGGGTGCATTCCTGTTTTCTTTCATCCAGGTACAGCCTATGCCCAATATAAGTGGCATTTACCAAAGAATTATAGTAAATATTCTGTGTATATGCCTGTGAGAGATGTTAAAGATTGGAAAGCTGGCATAAACCAGACATTGCTTAGAATACCAGAAAATAGGGTATTGGCTATGAGAGAGGAGGTTATAAAACTCATTCCAAGGATTGTATATGCAGACCCCAGGTCTAGAATGGAAACCATTGAAGATGCATTTGATTTAGCAGTCAAGGGAATTCTTGAGAGAATAGAGAGAGTTAGGAAGGTAACAAGAGAGGGAAAGGATCCTAGTAATGGTTTTGCAGAGGGGGATGATTACAAATATACTTTTTCTGGGTATGTTGGAGAAACTTGAATAGAATTTAATTCATTATTGCATAGGACTTTATTAGTGAATGTTCGTTTTCCAGAATATTTTAGCAAACAACTGATGTAATCATATATGCTTATTGCTGTTAGTTGCGGCTGCTGCTGTTGCTTTTGCTTATGGTTTTTCGTTTTTTGAAAAAAAAATTATAGGAATTATTTTGGGGGTAACGAGCTGTGAGATTTTTGGGTTAGGTTTATTATACATAGATACGATGAATATGTTTTGAAAATTAAGAGGGAATGATAATAAAATATAGTATAACTACAAAAAAATTTTGAATATTCGCATTTTAATAAATATAGTCTAAACTATAAAAATTAACTAATGTACCATGTACTAGCTATTTAAATTTATTTATATTTATCGTTAAGTTGTATAGAGTGTCGGATCCGAACAAAGTTCTTAATGAGTCTAATATAGAGATCTTAGAAAATCTCATCTATATGGAGTAGCCAGTATGAATTATAGACACGGAGGACAAAAAGTTAAAAAACAAGGAGATTATGATGATAAAAGTTTTATGGAATTATTACAATATGAAAGAGTGTACCTAGTGTACCTAGGAGACTAGAAAGTAATCTAAGAGGGGGAGTAAATTGGATTTATAAAAAATTTAAGGTAAGAGACAAATTTAAAAGGGAATAAGGAAGGTAAAGAAAGATCAACACAATGGTTTATAGAGGTTCAGCTATCTCAAGCCTACGTCCTCTCCTCAAAACCCTCCTTGAGAGTTCAATTCCATTGTCAAATCTTTTTTGGGTGAAAATTAAAACTCTTTACAATTTTAGAGCAAAACCCTTACTTTTTTACAAATCTCTTTTTCTCACAAGAGCAATACTTTGCTCAAAATCACATCCACTATAATTAATTCACTCAACAATCTTCACTCAATGTTAAAACTCAAACCAATTACAACTCAAGACAGACTTTCAAGAAATTAATGTTATGGCTCAAGGTTTTGAGAGAGAGAAAGAGTGAAAAAGACTTTAATCTCAATAAGTGTATGCTTAAATAGTTATTTTAACCTTTTCAGATAAAAAATACATTATATTTATAGTTATATTATAAATATGGCCGTTCGGGATGCATTAAATGTAAATAGAGCCATTTGTGTACAGAAATAACCGTTATATCGTGCTCAGAAAAACTCAGATTCAACAGCTTAAGGTTAAAGTTCGGCGGCCGAACCATTTAAGATGAAGAATATCATTCTTGAAAATAGACTTTCAGTTGCCTAAAGTACATGTTCGATGGTTGAACATTTTAGACTTTTGCCTCTGTCCCTTCTCCTTTGAAAGCTGAAGGTTTGTCCTTAGGGGGCATATTGAAAAAGGATTTCGGCAGCCTAAAGTCCGTGTTTATAAACTTTTTAGGATTGAAAGAAACCTTGAGCCATCACAATTAATTAATTGAAATTGACAATGCATAAAGAAAAAATTACATTCTGATCCCTTTCTTGTGGTATGCTTCCAAGATTGGCACTTTTCACTTTTGAAACTGAAGCGAATTCATTCATTTTAATAAGGGACCTACAAGTTCAATACAAATATTTCAAAACAAACATTTTTGAAAGCACACTAATTGTTTATTAATCATCAAAACAAGGATTATAACATTTAGATCCAACAATATTCAATAAATATTTATTATAAATAAGTTCTTATTTTATAAAATCACATATAAATAATATATATTGAAGTATTTTATTGAATATTTATACTCAATATTAGAAATCATGTGTATATTTTTTGTTTCTGAAAAACTTTACTTTCTATTAATAATATTATAAATAAAATGAACTATTATATGCTTTAAATTATAAAGTTTTATTTTTTTTTCATATCTTAAGTTTTTATTAATAATCTATGATATTATAAAAGTGAGAATGGGATTAATAAAAAATAATATTGTTGTAATAAAAATATGTATTTAAGAACTATTTTATTAGTTAAATAAAAGTTTAGGGATGATTTTGTAATTTACTGTTAATTTTTTTCAAATTCAATTTAATTATCTTGCCTATAATTGTGTTAAATTAAAAAAGTTTAGTTTTACTATTCAAAATTTAAAATTTTAAATAAATATTAAATTATAATAAACGTTTGATTTTTTTTTTCAATAGCCCTAATCCAAAATTGTATCTATATTTTGAGATGTTTCATATTTTTATATCCCACATCTTATTATTGAATTCAAGTGATGTTTTAAATGCATAAATTGATAATGCGTTGTTTTATTAAAGAAATATATAAATGTTACTCTTATAATAGCATGGCCTCCAGTGTCCAAACAGAAAACTTTTCATAATAGAAAAGCAAGACTTGTCACACAAAATATTATGGTTATGTATTCTCATGACTTAATTTTTATGGTTAGTCTATATTGCATGCGAAGAATAACATAAAAATCTATGGTTTAAGTGTAAGGATTTCATCTCTATTTGTGTTATATAGTTTAAATTTAATCATGATAATCTAAGATCCAGAAAGAGGTAGGATTTTAGTGTGCATCAGTAAATTATAGTTGCTATCAGACAGAGCCGTACGTACGGACGTACTGCCTTTTCACCATCATCAGGTCGCCATTTAATTTCTGTTCAACGCCCATGTTGATAGGGACATGGCATAACTGGGCTTATTCCCCTACTCCTCCCATCATGTCAGATGAACTGAGTCCCTTTTGGATGAGTCCGATCTACCCGATTGTGAATTGGATTGCATACTAATGTACTAATTTGTGCAGTGAGCTCTGATAGGTTTTGAGCTTGCCTTTCTGGTAAGACTCCGGCTGCGAGTTTAGGTGACAATGGCCTAGCGATCATCAAATCACATGATGAAATATAAACTTAAAATATGGAAAATTACTTATTAGTCCCTGAGATTTAATGTAATTAACACTTCTGTCCCTCTATTTTGGCGACCCAACACTTAAGTCCCTCACTTTCTTTTCTATTCAAATTCGTAGTCCTTCCGTCCAAAATATCCATTTGGGACACGTGAATTGATAAAATTAACCCTCTTCTTCTTTGGACGGAAGAGAAAGTGAGGAACTTAAGTGTTGGGTCGCCAAAATAGAAAGACAGAAGTGTTAATTACGTTAAACCTCAAGAACTAAAAAGTAATTTTTCCTTTAAAATATAATTCACAGTCTAATTATACCTTTTATTAATCAAATCACATGATGAAATATAAATTTAAAATATAAATTTAAAATATAATTCACAGTCTAAATACCCAATAACAATACAAAAAGTCTGACATTTGCATGTGCAATATTATGGTATTATAGCCTTAAAATAAAGAAAGTAAAAAAAAAAAAACATTAAAATTAGTAAAAACTATTAATTAACACAAAAACACTATAATGTAATAAAATTACGCATAAAATAATAAAAATATTTTATAAAATAATATTATTATTTGATGTAATTTTCAAACCCATCATTTATTACACTAACTATAAGAAGATTAACTACTGTAGTAACTAAAACAAACGAAACATGCAACATTACATCAGTAAAATAAAACAAAATCTCATTTCAGCTAAGAATACAGGCCATTTTGAATCTACGGACCGCAATGCACTAAACCTAGATTTGAAGATAGGCTAGTGTTATGTATATTAAAACTAAAAAAACAATACCCTTTAATTTTATTGATTTTCCATTCGATTCAATTTAAATTAAAATAATATTTATAATATCTCGCTATTAACGAATAACAGTAATTTTTAATCACCATCAATTAATATAACACGAGATATTAATTAATTTAATAAAAATTAAACTATTTTCTTTAAAATATAAATTTCTTTTTTTTAAAATACAAATAAGTAAAACTAAAAATAACATTTTTTATATTTTTTTAATTAATAATTATATTTTATTTATTATACCATTATTTTTTTATGCCGTTAAAAAATTAAATATGATATTACGGATATTATTTTAATATAAATCGAATCATAGATCTTGAAATAAAATTGTTTTTATTTTTTTATTTTTATTTTATTTTGTTTTGATTAATTGGTTAATTTAGTATGATACCTAAATTATAATTAAATAAAATAACACCCAAAATTTTTTTTATATATATTTTTATTTTATATGTTGGTCAATTTTATGATTTTACTTGGTATTATTTTTCTAACGTAGATATAAAAAAAATTATCATGTAATTTGGCATTTTTTTAAGTAAAATTTTAAAAAACTCATATATTTTGACATCCTTAGCAAACTGATACTTTTCTTTAAAACAGTTAATATTGACATGTCATTTAATAATTAATTAAAAATTATTTTTAATCAAAATAAATTACATTTTAATTCTTAAAATTTTATAAAACATATAATTTAGTTATAATTTTTTTTATAATAACTAGTTTCTTAGTTATAATTCATCCATACATTTTTTATAAATAGCTTGTTATAATTATTTACAAATAAGTGTTTATATTTTTTATAAATTAATTTTATATATTTATTAATTTTTATATCTTATATTTAGAAATAAATTAATTAAAATAAAAATTAAATTAAAAATCTTAGCACAATATATATTTAAATTTAAATCAAAAATTTTTTACTCATTTAATTTTTTCTTTCTCAACGGTTTATTTTTTTATTTAATTAATTAAGATAAAAATAAAATAATAAATTTTTTATTTAATTTTTATTTTATTATTTTATATATAAAATATTAAAATTTAATAAATAAAGAGATAGATTTGTAAATATAAAGACTTATTAATAATTATAATATTTAAAAATAAAAATGGAAATAACAGAACTCACTCTAATTTTTTTTTCTGTACCAGTTTTAATCCAAATTTCTCTTCCTTTTTTTTTCTCTTTTTAAACAAAAGAAAAAGCAAAAAGCTCAAACTACGCTCCTCAAAATCTACCTTTTCATTATTTTTTATTTTCTTGTGTTTTATCTTTTCCATATTCTCCATATCTTTTTCAACCAATCTTAAGCAAAAATCCAAAATTCCCTTCATTGAAACGCCATCATATTGTTAAAACCTTTTTTTTTTTTTTTTTTTTGCATTTCAGCACCTCACTTGAATCGACGCTTGGCTCAATTAAAAGGATGAAGAAAATGCATAATCAAGCTCGAAGATTCAGATTTTGTTGGATTAAGCTCGTTCGAGTCATATGCTTCCTC
The DNA here is from genome assembly GCF_001659605.2 of Manihot esculenta. Classification (NCBI taxonomy): domain Eukaryota; kingdom Viridiplantae; phylum Streptophyta; class Magnoliopsida; order Malpighiales; family Euphorbiaceae; genus Manihot; species Manihot esculenta. The sequence continues at coordinate 1,973,957 of NC_035161.2, read as the reverse complement.
ATTCTCGACTTCTCAATTGGTTAGTTTTCCTTCATTAAGACTCAAGTTTCTTGAAAAAGAAGTGCATCTCTCTTGCATCTGGTATCTTCATATTGTAGTGGTGTTTAATATTAAATGAGTAATTTATATTTTTTTTAATTAAGAAAATTTTTGTAAGAACATTTTGGATTCTAGGCATTTTTATATAGAAGATGAATTTTGATATTTATCAAAATTCAATTTTAGTTTAATACTATTTGTTTGTTAATTTAAAATTTTTATCAAAGTTTTTTCTTAGATGTTGTTAGATATGAATGCTGCTTGTGGAACATTGAAATTTCAAGGTTTTTTTTTTTTTTTTTTCTCTAGATTTCTTCTATTGTAATTGAAAATATATATTTTTTAAAACTGAAACGATTTAAACCAATCGGTTCAATTCGATTTCAATTTTTATTAAGTTCAGTTTTTTTTATTTTATATTTGTTCTAATCGAAGTAAAATAAACCAGCAGATGCACACTCCTAGATGCATCATATAGCACATAGATGGTAAAAAAGGGAATTCAAAGTTGTGCTTTAATAATGATATTGCTGAGATTAAATTGATAATATTGCCAGAGTAGAATTGACCTACGATTAGCTACAACCTGCGAAGAAGAAAATGTGAGGTGATTGTGGGTGTCCGCAGCAATTCTCTTTTATACTGTAAGAAGATTGAAATAAATATCATAGTTTCTAAAAATTCGGTGATAATGTGGTCGACTGCTCGGTAATGGATATTAGAGAAACTACAAATAAAACACCGAAAAAAAAAAAACAATACAAGGTAGTCTCTTACCATTAGATACTATTAAAGTCAATTGTGAGGCAACTCTAATAGAAAAATGGAAGGTGATCATATACACTCTTAGTATGATTGCTTGAGATTTTACAGGTCAAGTGTTGGCAAAAACCTGTTCTGAATGCTTGAACGTAGGAAGTTGAATACCAAGCTACAATTTTCGCAACTATTATGGTAAGAGATTTCTACTTTGAAAGTATATGGCTTGAAATATATTGCCTCTCAACAATCCAACATTTCCAAAGTTCAACCCCTCCATGGAATGAGTATGGTTCCTGATATGCTTGAGATCCGGTGGGACAAGAGACGATGATATGTAAGCGAGGGTTTGATTCACAGGGAAATTAATGGATCTGATTGGGTAGTTGAGAGCCGAGAGCTGGTAGAGTTTGCTTTTCTAATTTGTGGAGGTTCAAATTTTCGAGAGAGATTGAGAGCCTCTAGTCTTTGGGATAGTTAATACCTTAACCGCATCGGGGCTGTCTGACGGATTATTCTATCGGATAGGATGGCGGAGTACTGTAGCAGAAGTATCAGGCGACTCATTTATGGTGGGTAGTCGGCTAATAAATGCTGAGCCACTGCATCCATGCCTTATCCATGCCAGAGTGAAATTGACCTACGATTATGACCCTAAATGAGATATATGTATTTTAAAGAGGTCGGCCTGTTTGCTTCGAGCATTAGCCTGTTTGCTTCGAGTATTGGTGAGGTCGATTGGTATATTCTGGATATTGATAAGATTGGAGGTGTAGGAAATCTGACCTGCATACTATGACTGTTGGACCTTCCGTAGTATGGTCGGACTGGATATATTGATTTAGACCCTTCTACTTCTCTTGTACACGTGTTACGATCTCAACAAAATTTATCATTATTATGTTATCAGTTCCAGATTGCTTAGCGTGAAAATTTTATCTCCCACCTTAGAAACTTTAAATTGTGTTATACATTTAGAAAAGGTAATACTGTAGTTCATGAGCTTACTAAATGGTCTTTAAATTTTAATATTCAAGTTTCATGAGCTTACTAAGTGGTTTTTAAATTTTAATATTCAAGTTTCAGGTTTGATGGAAGATATCCCATCCCCTTATCTTATTTTGTAATGGCTGAATTACCAATTACTTAATGTCTATCTTATTTTATAATGGCTAAATTACTAATTGCTTAATGTCGATGGTATTTATTCTTAAAAAAAAACTCTCATAAAAACTCAATATATGAAAATTAAAGGAAAGGCTGAATTACCAATTGCTTAATTTCTATTAGTTAATGGTATTTATTCTTAAAAAAAAAAACTCTCTCATAAAAACTCAATATATCAAAATTAAAGGAAAACAAAAATACAAAAAAAAAAAAAAAAAACAAAAAAACAACCTCATCTAATAGAGAAGGAAGGAAATCTATTATATGGTGAGGCGGAAAAAACTCTCTGCCCGAAAAGGACAAAAAAATTATAAAATCGAAAAAAATAATGCCTATCACTTTAGGAGAAAAAATCTAACAAAAAAACTTCTCACTAAAAAATTTAAAGAAACATTTAGAGTGCGTTTTAATTACAGAAAATAATATTTTAATTTCTATACCTATTTTTTTATTTTTTCAAAGAAAATAAAAAGAAAACGTATTCATTTCATGTAATATTAAAAATTATTTTTAATTGAAAAAACTAAAAAATATAATTAAATTATCATTATTTTTTTGTAAAAAATATATTTATTTTTTTAATACTTCGATTTTAATTTTTTATATTAATTTAAAATAAGAAGTAAAATTCATGCTTTTTATATTAATTTAAAATAAAAAAAAATTATAAATGTTTAAATACAAAAACATAATTATTATGTTTTGATACTGTCAATCCAAAACTTGGATACCACCGAACTTTCCTAGTGTCTCTCTATGATTTGATACTGTCAACGTCAATCACAGATGATGATCTGTGGTGCTTTCTCTCTCATGAATTCACAATGATAATTACTCTAGCGTCGTTAACGTTGATTTTCCAAGCAACCCAGAATTGCTTACAAATGAACAAATCCTAGGAGCCCACTTACTGGAACTTCTTGCTTTTGTCTGCATATTTACCAAGCAGCAGCAGAAGCATCATTGGAATTTTCAACTGGGTTCTTTTCACCATTGGTTCGATTCGCATTTTTCTCCTATGATTTACATGTTAAATTTAGAACATGAAGGTGTTCGAGCCATGGCCAAGAAGAGCAGAGATCTGAAAAGGACTGTTCATTTCTACAATGGGAAGATCGTTTATCTCCGCTGTGGATGCAGCTTGGATTTTCAGTGAAGCAGCTTGTTTTCTTTTACTACTATAGGCATTATATTGTCAGAGAGCTGATACTGTCATCTATTTCAAAACAAAATGCCTCTTTCTAAATGTACATATTCATTTCCTGAAACTGAAATTGCAGGCTTCAATTAGTTCTAAGTTGATGACAATTACAGGAGAATTAAGAAACTTTTCTTATTTGATATTTAGTCTGAAGATGTCCATTCAAGATTCATCCACATATACGGACTGAATGGATTATTGCATGCATATTCGTAAACTATGTTCTCAGGCAACCCCTTGCCACCACAATAGTTCAGGTGGATACCTATATCCATATATCTGAAGTGCAGTCACCACCTGGATATCTCATCTCATGGGCAAGGGAAGGACCATCAGGTTCAGCTGCAAAGTCCACGAAAAAGTTTGGGTTTACTTTGAGACCACCTTGCTCACTGTCAACATCGATCTGCAACATGTGGGATCCTTTCTCCAAGATTTCAGGATAAAACTGACGATCCCAAGTGCTAAAGAGTGAGTTGGTGACATAGAGCCTCTTTCCATCTAAACTTAGCTGGATCATCTGAGGTCCTCCTCTCAATCTTTTACCCTGAACAGAAAATATGAAAGTCACCAATCTCTATCAAATATAGAGGTCCTTGGGCAGATATTGATCAGAGTATGCTCTGTGTCATGATGATTTCTATAAATAAAAATTATCCTGGTTAATGCAAGCCACCATCATGCACTGGTAAACAGTTGAACACAATTATTTTTGCTTCCCAGCCACCTAGGAGGTATGACGCTTGATGAAAATGTTTCATCTTCCTACCTAACTTTTTCTATCCTGGCGAGATGATTAATCTGCCAAAGTACATCAAAATGTGTTGGTACGGAAGTTTCTGTGCTGAATGATAGAACTATTTGACCACAAAAACTACATTCAAGGATCACAACATAGTGGCCCTAAGAGTTCCAATCATCAGCAATCATTAACTTCACATACTCAGTGAGTATTAGGTCACATTAATGGCAAGGATGCAACAGTGGACATCATTACAAACCTGGATCTCAGGAACATCAGCCTGCCAAGTGTCACCATCTTCTTTCTCAACAACTATAGGGCTTCCTTTCTGGATCAAGCCACCAACCCAAACGTGGCCTGTCAAGACTGGATTTTTGACATCCTCAATGTTATACTGTCTGACATCTCCGTGAAGCCAATTGACAAAATACAGAAACCGATCATCAAGAGAAATCAGAAAATCAGTTATGAGGCCTGGCATTTCTGGAAGAATCCAGTTTCTCACCTTCAAGGGTTTCACTGATATAGCCAGCTGCAAAACAGAATGAACTTAAACAACCATTTGAAATGTTGCACGTGTTAACAGCATAGACAGCATTTGCCACATGCATACCTCATGGCTCCAAGATCCATCTGGGGTCTTGAAAAATCGCACCATGTTACTGGTCAAAGCACACCCAACAAACCCTGTATCTTTAGAAGGATCATGCAGGAACCTTGTCTGCGAGCAATCAAAACACAAATCAGAGAGTTAGAGCCTCAATTGTTTTCTGCAATGCAGAAAAGACATACATAACTATGTGCATGTTCATTGTTCCACACACAAAGAAATATTGACCATATATAAGCTGCATGAAGCATGACTGTAAATATGTATTTTTAGCACTCACCTCCAAGGGTAAGAGCCCTGTGTCACCAAGATCCAATGTTTGTTTCAGTTCACCATTTGGCCAGCTATAGACATGCAAATGCCTCCCATAAAGACCATCTGACACATGCTGAAGATTAAACCCTTTAGTGAAGGCTGCAGGAGCTCCCCATGACGAGCTGATCATTGTGTTGTGTCGGGGTTGGTACCAGAAATCATAACCAAACAGAGGACTATGCCCTGGTTTCTCCCACCTAAAGAACATGATGATATCCAAAAGGCTCTAAGAATCACATTGGCAAGTAAAAATTTAACAATTCCATTTGCATCTCTCACAATTGAATTGGTCATACTACTTGTTTGAATACTATTGAACCATTGGACAATAACATAATTGTAGAATCAAGCAAGAGCCCAAAACAAACAGATGATTAATGACAATCCAAAGAGTTACAAGAAACCATGCTAACATTTTAAGAGGATGTTAACAAAAATATACCTTCCTTTCACATTGAATTCTGAGTCGAGAAGAAGAAACCCACTTCCCTTTGCATGTCCATCTTTATCTCCTAGGCAGGAGATCATTATATCTCCAGAAGCAAGGCAATGGGAAGTGTGTGGGTAGGCTAATCCTGTCTTCTCTAAAATGTCTGCTGCCTCAACAACTTTGTGCAACGATGGAGCCTTTGGATCTTTTTGAGTGTCAACCACATAAACGTTACCAGATCTGAAAGAATTATAGTATTTCAAGATAACACAACTACACAAAGAAATGAGCTGACTAATGTAGTGCCCTAACTCCTAAACAGCAAGCCCGCCAATATATTGAAGAGAAATTTATAACTGGCTTTTTCCTTCTTGTGCTTGTGCAGTGTTCAGGTCATGTTTTGGCTCTCTTTAAGCATATACTCACTAGACTTATCTGAGAGGATTATGAATTCAAAACACCCACTACTGAATCTCAAACCACGATTTTAAGAGGATACTAGTCATTAGTTTTTTGAGTTGCATAGTTATATTTAATAAATTATCAAGGCACCCAAGAATTTTAAAGCTTCCAAAACATCAGTGCACAGTACAACTGCTGGCTGATCTATCTCTCCCCATTGAACTTCAATAAAAGTGAAGCCTTATTCATCTCTTCTTTATTACCCGCTACTCTTCACAGTTTTGACACCTTGCATCCTTTTGTATTTCCTTTAGTTAATCTACTGATTCTTATACACAAAGAAAATGAAAAACTGGAAATTTGCATTCTCTTACACCAATGAAGGCAGGATTAGGTAACGCCTATCTGCAGATGGTTCTCCATGGCAAGAACTACAAGCATTCCACCCTGAATGATGCAGTTCATCTCCTAGATATGGCACAGGTAGCCTACTGATCACTTTTGAATAAGTGGGTGAGTTTGGATCGACGTCCACTGTAGCTAGATAATCAGGCTTTCCTCTTCCCGTTCCTGTATAGATATTGAAATAAATTTAAGTTTTCGTTGCCCCGATTCAGCAGATAGAATGAATTTCAAAGAAAAACCCAAAATCTATGAAGAGATTGAACCCACAGCATAATCATTTATCATCATGGACTGAAATTCAAACGAATGATGACTTACCAGTGTAGATACAAGTGACATAGATCAGAGACTCCCTAGGACCAGCCATAGCCTCAAGTGGGGAGGCATAACCAGGTCCCTTGTTGCAGCATACATGACCATTACTTGAGCTCACAACTTCTGCAGCCATTTCTGGTTTCTCTCTTACAAAGGTCGCAATTGAGACGATATGTGATAAGATTATGTCCTTGCAACTTATAGCCTGAGAGAGACGTGTATTGTGTCATCATTATCGGGTTTGTGCGATTTATGTCCAGGGGGGATGTATCCGTAATTACACCTTGCCTACGATTTGTAATACGTTCAGTTTCTAATTCTGGGCCCACCCTTAACATCTGCTTGTGATTTGTGAGATGCGACGGTGATAGCTAAGCTCCTTGTCTGTTATAAATGGATGGTATGGATACTAAATGATTCCCATGCGACTTTGTTAAAAATAAAGTAATTAAAAATTAATTAAATTTTATATTTTAATTTAATTTTTAAATAATTTTATTTCTAACTTAATTACTACCCATTCATAACTTTTATTCATCTTTTTTATTTGATTATTTTAAAATTATTTTAAAATTATTTTAAAATTATTTTATTTTATATTTATATAGCTAATTTATAGTCTAGTCTTTAAATTTTAATCAAATTCTCAAATTAATTTCTATTTAAAGCATTTGTAATCTTTCAATCTTTAAGTTTTAAATTCGTTAAATAGATTAGAGTTTTTGTTAAAAATAAAATAAATTTACTGTTAATTAATTTTTTAACACCAATATATTTTTATACAATGTGGATGTCTATATTAGCCAATAAAAAAATTATTTATTGTTAGTTTGAAATTATTAAATAATTTAAATATTTTATATAAAAAATAAATTTAAAAATTATTTAAATTAATTTAAATCGAACTATTGAAATAAGGTGAAACTATTCAAGTCATTTGCGAATTAAATACTTAAAAATCTGATCTTGACTCAACAATTATAACAGCATTAAAAATGTCACAGAATTAAATATAGAAATGGATTTTTCTTATTATTGCATATAATCTCACATTATTCACCACAAATTATTAGATCAATAGCTTCTATTAACTATTGCAAAAAAAATCCACATCATAATCATCATCTTTTCTCCATCATGGAAGACACTTTCCTTTCTCTCTCATGCATGCTGCTCCAATTTTTTCCTCTTTTTCATATCAACTCTTATGGTTGCCCCTCTCTAATTTTGAAAGAGTCTTCTCATATAAATTTTCCCTGTCATCCAATAGGAATCGAGCGAATTTGGGTCATGTTTATAATATTTATTGAATTTGTTAATCAGAAGGTTTTTGCAAAAATGAATGACTTAATGACAAAATATTTCTCAAGTTACGTTTGAAGTGAGAATGTAGCATAGAAGGATCTTGTATTTGAACTTGATGAACCTATTTTAGTTCTTGAGAAATTTTTAGAGAAGTTTGGTTGACGGGTACATAAAATCAGGGAATTTAGTCAGGCATGTTGATGAAATGCCTTAAAGAGATGCAATGTCATGGACTATATATAATGTTTGTCTTCTACGTAAATGCTGCAATATGCTAGAGAAACAAGGTTACAAACTACCTAGCAACCACATTGACATGGACATGAGCTAATTACATGAAAGTTGGCCATGCAGAAACATGTTAGAAATATAATCTGTAACCTTATTTGTTGCATTAGCAGCTAAAGAAAATGAGACACAAACAATATAAGAACTTAAAACTCTAATAGTTATTACAAAAGCTAGGATTCTCCATGGAGGCACTAATTGAGAGGAAATGACAAGGGAGTGAAAGATTTGTATATCTGTTTCCATATATAATGATAGCAGAGGAACTTCTGATCGAAGTAAGATTCATAGTCTCAAGTATAGCTCATGCCTTACCTTGCAAAGGGTATGAATTCTAGATTTTATTACCTATCCCGTCCAAAAAATATACCATATATATTCTGGACAATAACGACCACTGCATAGAGAGAAAATTGACTCGTCTAAGCTACATCAACATTAAATTTCTAACCTTAATGGGAAAGGGGAGCACCAACCTTTCCAGTAGAATGTGAATCTGATGTAGGACTATTTAGACTCCGTCAGGAGTTTCAACCAATCTGATACAGGACTATTTAGACTCTGTCAGGAATTTTAACCAATATCGTTTGGCTAAGACGAAATAAGAGAAAAGATAAACTAGAAGACTAAAAGTCTTATTGAATTTCCTCAAAGATTGAAAAGTGAGTTTCTAATAGCTAAGGGAGGCTATTTATAATAGAAACAAAACCCTAATATGCAAAATTAATCCTAATCCTAATAGGAGTCTAAAATCCTAATAGCCAAGGGAGGCTATTTACAATAGAAATAAAATCCTACTATCCTAATCCTAATAGGAGTCTAAAATCCTAATAGCCAAGAGAGGCTATTTATAATAAAAACAAAACCCTAATGTGCAAAATTATGAAAATACCCAAAATATCCAAAAATAATAATTAAAATACAAAAGTTAGCTCCGGTCTAAGTCTGCCGTAAAATCCAAGGTTAGTTGCTCCGTGTCATTCCCTTCCACTTGTAAAGAACTTGACCTCGAGTTGTCATCAGCAGGGTAGTACTGAAATAGATCTGCCACATTAAACATCTTGGAAATTTTCATCTCATGTGGGAGGTCAAGAACATAGGCATTGTCATTGATCTTCTGAATGATCCGGAATGGACCAATCTTCTTGGCGTCAAGTTTTTTCTGTCCTCCACCACGCTCCTTGCGTAAATACACCATAACTTGGTCACCGATATTGAAGGACTTGAAACACCTATTGTAACAGCCCGGCCCTTTCACCGGCACTGTTACCGTTCACGGCCCAGGGCTATCCCTCGCCTGGCCTCTTGCCATTGACTTCTGTAAGGCATTGTTGTACCTGTTTGAAAACATCCACGTACTGCTTTACCAAGTTGCTTGCTGCAATACTGTTGTGAGCAAATTCCACCTGGTCTTGGAGGATTTCACTCTCCTTTAGACTCATCTCGTAATGAGGCAGATTCGATAATTTTAATCCAGGAATGCGATTAATCTGATGTTGGATATCCCGCGGAGGTGAAAACTTGGATGATTCCTCCACTATCTTAGGAAACTCCTTCAACAGCTCTTTGATGGGTGGTAGTAAAGGTGGTGCATTCTCCATTGTACTTTTTTCTCTCACCAATAAAATCATTGTGTCTCGAGATTTTTCAACTGTGCCTGATAGCTTCTACACTCCCGTAGAAATAGCAACAACATTCTTCCCTTCCACTTTAGAATGTTTCGCAGCACCGGAAGGCAAGATAGTAATCTTTTTTTGATTCCACGTGAACATGTATAAATTCTCCTTCCCCTTATGCAAAGCATCAACATCGAACTGCCAAGGGCGGCCTAGCAAAATTCCACAACAATCCATATCCACAACATCACAATTAACAAGTTCAGTATAATATTTACCGATCGAGATAGGCACGCTGCAGATTCTGTTGACCTCAATTGTCAGACCTTCCTTAATCCATCCGACTTTGTATGGCGAAGGATGCAGCTGTGTAGGCAACTGCAATTTCTCCACCAATTGCTTAGCTATCAGATTCTCACAACTACAGCTATCGATAATTAGCCTGCAAATTGCCTCTCCTACTCGACACTTAGCCTGGAAAATCTTCCTCCTTTGCGTCTCATCCTCCTGTTTAGTTGAGCATAAGATTTTCTTCACTACATAGGTGACTGCTTTTCCCTTATTGTCGACCACAAGATTGGCGGCCACAGGATTGGCGACTGGTTGGGGGTGTGCGGTGGCGGCGGGTTGGTGGATTCCCTGCTGCAAGGTCAATTGTTCGATCATCTCCCTCAATTCTGCCAAAGATGCCTCAATCGCAGCAAGTCGCGCCTCTTGGTTATCTGCCATGGTCGAACTTCGCTCTGATACCAATCTGATATAGGACTATTTAGACTCCGTCAGGAGTTTCAACCAATCTGATACAGGACTATTTAGACTCCGTCAGGAGTTTTAACCAATATCGTTTGACTAAGACGAAATAAGAGAAAAGATAGGCTAGAAGACTAAAAGTCTTATTGAATTTCCTCAAAGATTGAAAAGTGAGTTTCTAATAGCTAAGGGAGGCTATTTATAATAGAAACAAAACCCTAATATGCAAAATTAATCCTAATCCTAATAGGAGTCTAAAATCCTAATAGCCAATGGAGGCTATTTACAATAGAAATAAAATCCTACTATCCTAATCCTAATAGGAGTCTAAAATCCTAATAGCCAAGGGAGGCTATTTATAATAAAAACAAAACCCTAATGTGCAAAATTATGAAAATACCCAAAATATCCAAAAATAATAATTAAAATACAAAAGTTAGCCCCAGTCTAAGTGTGCCGCAAAATCCAAGGCTAGTTGCTCCATGTCAGAATCAACATAAACTCCTCCTTGCTACGACTCTAGCAAGTTAGCAGAAATACAAGCAACCATAACTAGAGGATCATACAATATCTGCTTGAAAATCCGTTTGTTTCCCAATACCTTATAGAGTAATAACAAAAGTTTTCATTATCTTATTGCGATAAAGATGCTTATCTAGCAGTTTCTATAGCTGCGCCCACCATTTCATTAAGGAAGAAAAGCTCGTCAATTTTGGCTTGTAAGCATACCGGCTTAAAAACCAAGTAGCCTTAGCATGGTCATACTAAAAGAGAACATGTTCCAAGGTCTCCGGTTGTGAATTAGAGCACATATGATACATCTTATGAAAACCACAACTAGCCATGTTACTTGTCATAAACACAACATTGTGAAGAAACTTCCAAAGAAACACTTTGACTTTAGGCCGTCACCACATTCTCTTCCAAAGGTGTTGAGGAAAAACATAGAATGAGAGGGATGAGACTTGGCACTAAGATTGCATGAGTGTTGAACTTTGATATGATACCCTGACTTAATAGAGTATTGTCCTGATTGGGTATAGTGCCATATAAAAGTATTCTCACAACCTTCATGAGCCACCAGAATGGTCAAGATAGCTTAGCTTGAGTTGGTGCAAAGAGACAATGAACCAGCCCACAATTCAGTCCAACATGCTAGCTAGGGTCAATCAGTTCTGTCACTATATTAATATTAGTAAGATAATATATAGGTCTCAAAGATCTAAGTTATTATTAAGCGACACCCATGGATCACTTGTCTCAATAACTTCAAGCAACTCTTTCCCTATTTACTAATGAAACTAAAAAATTTTCTAAGAAAGAAAAAGTTTATACAAAACACTCGCCTTCTCAGCAAGGTTAAGCAACTTAGTATTAGTCCCAACATCAATAATCAAATATTATTTACTCTTCTTCTTGACCATTAATTCGAATAGACTCTTCTCAGTTGGATTTGTCACCAACTTTACTCTCTCTTCAAATTTCAAAGCCTTAATCCTAACTTTAGACATGGCTGGAGCTACCACCTTTTCATTCTCCTCCAAATTAAACTTTTCATTTTCTCTTCCTATTTCCCTTTCTCTCTCGAGACCCTAACCATCTTAGTCAAATAATCGCATGCAATTTAATTCCATTCACCTTCAAATCCTCTCTCGCATTTCTATTAAAATGATGATATCACTGACATTCAATCTTGTCGCACACAAAGGAGCGACAGTTACAAGATTGAAGACGTTGCTAGTGATGAGATCCTTGACAATAAGGCAAGTTTGGCCACTCTAGAACATGCCTTCAATAGCCTTAACGATGTCCAGTCTTTAACCTCCTTACAATGCATGACCATAGGGATGTTAATAGAGAGGAAAAAGCAAGTGGCAATAAGGAGGGCAGTGCAAAGGACATCGCAGATAAGGTCGATGGAGGCGAAGGAAGAAACTAATGAGATTAAGGTTTGGGAGATGTGGCGGAAGAGCAAAGGGTATAAGATAATGAGACAGAGGTTGATATAGACTGCGGACAAGATTAGAGTTTTTTTTCCTTAATCTAGTTAAATTAGGGATTATAATTATTAATTTATTAAATTATATTTATTTGAATTAAAAGAAATAAAAAATAAGAATATTACTAATACATATATTGAAAAAAAGCTAAAATCTTTTTACTTTGAAACAGCAACAGCTGATCGTGAACAACTTTATTTTTACAACTTTTCTAATTGCAACGGTTCAAGGGTATATGATCTGAACAACATCTAATTGGTGGGTTTACTAAATAAATACAAAGCAGCTTGGGTATGAAACCTTCGATAAGTCTTTTGAACCTCTAATCCAAATGCCAGAAGTCTAAAAATTCTCAATTTTAAGTGCAAAAAAATTGCAAAATATCAAATTACAAGAAAAAAAAAATCTAAATCAAGAAATTTAGATTTTGTGGATCAACATCAATGAGTAACTTAGTCCGGTTGTTAAAACCCAATGTAAGAAAAAAGAGAGTTAAGATTTTTGATGCCCCAGGGAAAATTTTTTTAGCAATTTTGATTTTAAAAAGACTTAATTGTCAATTTGAGATTTGACTTGTAAATTTTTTTTAAAAAAAGAAATATGTGAGCTTGTATTATAATTTTGGCTACTTTTTTTTTTAATTTTTTAAATTATTAATATATTATAACAATATATTTAGGGAAAATTATTTTTTAGTCCCTGAGGTATAGCGTAATTAACATATTCGTCCCTCTATTTTTAGAACCCAACGCTTTCGTGTCTGAGGTTTAATTCCGTCAAAATTAGAGGTCCCTATGTCGTTAGTGATAGGAAAAATGACCGAATTACCATTTTTTAGAACTCAATACTTTAGTTCCTAAAATTTAATTCCTACAAATTTATAGGTTCCTCTCTCAAAGAATTGAAGGAAAAAATACATTTTTGTCCCTAAGATATTACATAATTAACATATTTGTCCCTCTATTTTTTTGAATTCAACATTTTTGTCCCTAAAGTTTAATTTCGTCAAAAATTCAAGGAAGAAAATCTCAAACTCAATCTCCATAAACAAATAAAAATTTTAATAAATTTAAGATTCAAATTCAGCAAAAATAATAAAAATCAAAATATATAAAATTTAAATTATTAAAAATAAAAAGTTAAAACGCAATATAAATATTTTTTGTGATGTTGTTCGTCATCGATCACTGCTCGCCATTTTAAAAATTCATTAAAATGTCTTTGATATTTTAAAAAATTTACTAGTTAGTCTTTCCGTTAATTTTAGTCGTTAAGTGTTATAAAAAAAATCTAAAACTTCCATGATATGGAGTGACTAATTAGTAAATTTTTTAATAATTTGAGGGACTAATTAATTTTTTTTTTTAAACTATAGGGACTAAATAATAAAATATTTAGTGATAAAATTAATAGAGGAACTAACTAGTAGACTTTTTAAAATGTTAGGGATATTTTAATATATTTTTCAAAATTGAGGGACTAAGTAGCGAGTTTTTCCATACTATAGGGACTAAATAGTATTTTTTTATTTTATTATTGATAAGGGTATTTTTGGGATTATATTTATTCTCTTTCCTTTGACCAGGTTAAAATCATTGACTTAACAGAAATGTTTTACGGAGAGAACTTGAATTTTGACGAAATTACGAAAGTGTTGGGTTCTAAAAATAGAGGGACGAATCTGTTAATTACGCTATACCTCAGGGATTAAAAAGTAATTTTCCCATATATTTATATTATATTAATTTAATAATATTTTTATATTATAATTTTTATGATAATAAATATTTTTTATAATTTTAATATATTTTATTATTAATATTTAAATAAAAAACTACTAGTGTTATATAATTTTAATGTTGTATAATTAATATTATGTTGCGATTAGTTAAGTGTAAAAATATCCATGTCATATAAATATAATTAGTAATAAAATTTTTTAATTATTTTTTATAATATATTGTTTTTATGTTTAACGTATTAATATAATAATATGTAATTCAATAATATTAATGATTTGGTATACTTTTAATTATGGAATAATATCATTTTTTAACTCTAAATGTTTTTTTATGGACTTTTATAGTGTTTTATATATTAAGAATAATACATTATATTAAATATAATAATTATTTATCAATAAATTATTGAATTATTTGTAATTAAAAAATAAATTAATTAATTAATATAAATATTTAATATTATAAAAATTTAATTTAATTTTTATTGAGTCGCTCTCGTACAAATAGAAGTACTATAATTAAAAGATATGGTAACTATTTATTAAAAAACTTATAACTATATTATTTAATTATAATATTACTATACTAATATATTAAAAAAATAAAATTATTTAAAAAAAACTAAATTTATTGAATTCTACCAATTAAAATTAATTATCAATTTAAGTAGTACCAATTATAAAGTATTACTTTTAATATATTATTATAGTAATATTATAATTAAATAATATCAATTATAAATTTATACATAATTATTATATTTTGTATAATATTTTATTATTTTTAATATATATATAAATATTATAAAAATGATAACAATAATACTTCTACATAAAGATATTTAAAATTATAATATTATCTTACTATTAAAATGTTTATAAAAAATTATAAAATTATCATAAATCTCTTTTTTTTTTTTCTTGTTTACTGGTAAATATATTACAAAATTAATATTATTTTGTGATTAGACTTTGAGAGATTAATTTAATAAAATATAAATTTAATTTTTTTAATTTTAAATATTTATATTGATTAATTAATTTTTTTAATAAATTATAAACAATTTAATAATTATTAATATTTAATTATGATATCATTTTATAATTTTAAATATTAATATATTTAATATATTAAGATTTAATATATTTTATTATTAATATTAAAATTAAAAAATATTACTGATATTATATAATTTCAATTTATAAAATTAATATTATTTTACTATTAGACTTGTACGGTTATATAAAAATAATCTAATAAAATATAAATTTTTTTATGATTTTAAATATTTATATTAATTAATTAATCTATTTTTTATAAATTATTTAGTTTAGCGATTCTAATAATAGAATAATATTATAATTTTAAATATTTTTTATTATTAATTTTTATAATACTCTTGTATATTAAAAATAATAAAATATAATAATTATAATAATTACATATTAATAATTTATAATTAATATTATTTAATTATAATAATATTATAATAATATATTAAAAATAATAAAATATATTATGAAAAATTTATTATTATAAGAAATTATATTATAAATAATATAATTAAATTAATATAAATATATTATTATAATATATTAATAATTAAAAGAAATAAACAAATAACTTGCCTGTTGCTCCTCTCAGTGACATCAAAGCTAAAATTAAAAAATCTCACGACGCTTTTGTAAAAACGCCAGACTCTTGACGCGCTTAGTCTCGTGTATGGGAATGGCCCCCAGCGCGCTCAGCCTCGTGGGTAGGGAATGATGAAAGTATTTTTTTTTTAAATAAAAATTAAAGATGAAAAAATACAACTTTAAATTTTTTAAATTTATTTAAATGTATTATCGTGATAAAAATATTTTTAAATTTAAAATATTTTTATATTAATTTAATAATAAATTTTATGAATAAATGATTTATAATTATATGAATTTAAAGTTCAGAGTTTTAATTGTTTAATTTTAAAAATAAAAGTTTAAATTTATTAATTGTGTTAAAATTTAGTAATATAATTTAATTTACCAAATACATAATGGACACCTGGGATCCCTTCTCCTCCAGCTTTTCCAGATCCAACACAATTTCAAAATCAGAATAAAATAAGACCCCTAACACCAAATTCAAAATTTCCACTGTTAACGGCTACATATCTCTCTCCTCCATTCTCTCACTTCTTCCCTCACGTCTGCTCCTCTTCTCTCGCTGCCTTGTCCAAACCCTACTTTCCCTAACTCTCTCTCTCTGTTGTTGTACAATTTCCACAATGAAGCATTTTGTACAGTCAAGAAACGCGATTTTAAGAGAAGCACACGCCAACGGTGAGCCTGCATTACAGTCGCCAAACCCTAGCTCCAATAAATTGAAGCCATCGCCAACGCAGTTTTCTTCACGGAGGCAAAAGTTGTATAAAGAGAACGCTCCGCCGTCAAATCTGAATTCTATTCCACTGCCGTCAGATCAAAAGCCCTCGCCGTCCCCTGCTGCCAAGATGAAGAGTCCATTGCCGCCCAGGCCTCCATCCTTCAACCCTCTCAAGCGCAAACTCAATATGGAAACCGTGCCGGAAAATGCTGTCCTGGATTCTGGTGTTAAGGTTATTATTTATTGTTCCTTCACGCAATTCGTACCGAATTTAGGTTTCTGTTTGGTCAAACTTTGGTTTCAACTTCCTTGTTGCTGCTTTCTTCCCCAGCATGAAATGCCTGGATTTTTTTTAAGGTTTCTTGTTTGATAACTAAGATGCCTGTGTCGGTTTTACTTTAGGCCTTATCTTGATACAGCGGAAGTGTTAGTTTCATTTATTTATTTATTTTTAAATTTTCTCATTGGTTTCTTTCTTGTAAAACATTTTTACCTTTAATCAAATTTAAGTTTGTTTTTATTTGTGAATTCTGTTTTGAATTCACTCTCACTTTCTTTACTTGAGTATTCAGATTTCTGTCAAATTTAAACCCTCTGTAATTGTCAACCAATGCAATTTTTTTGCTTAGTACCTAAATTAAATTGGAATTTTGGTCTCAAGAAACTAAGGACTATATGGGGCTATCATCATCTCTCCTTTTCTTTTACCAATTTTTTTTATATCTTCCGATGTTATTGCTTTGAGCTCAAATAATTTTGGCTTCCTAGCATTAGAATCCTAGTTGATTGTGTTTTTGCCACTTCTTTTCCCTTTTCATTTTCACAAAATCTCAGGTTATTGTGAGAATACGACCAATAACCAAAGATGAAGAGGAAGGGGAAACGATAGTTCAAAAGGTATCCGATCAATCTTTGTCAATAAATGGCCATAGCTTCACATTTGACTCAGTAGCTGATGCACAATCAACACAGGCAAGATCTCTATCATAAATATCTCTGCAATATTGCTTGATGATTTTTATTGGGAAATGCTCAAAGCTTTTCTTTTCCCTTCTTTTTTTCCACAGCTAGACATTTTCCATCTTGTAGGAGCCCCTCTTGTTGAAAATTGTCTTGCTGGATTTAACAGTTCAGTATTTGCCTATGGACAGGTTCATTTGACTCTTGTTAACATTCTTCATTTTGTATTATATTACAATTGGCAATTTCCCAACTTTTTTGTCCATTTCAAAATTAAATTATTCAGACAGGAAGTGGAAAGACCTACACTATGTGGGGGCCAGCTAATGCCCTCTTGGAAGAGAACTTATCCAGTGATCAACAAGGTTTAACTCCTCGTGTCTTTCAACGGCTCTTTGCCAGAATAAATGAGGTAGGGATCAATTTTGTTGGTTGCCAAAATAGTGAAGATCAGATTTTGCAATGCCCTTTTTATCTCCTGTGCAGGAGCAAATCAAAGATGCTGACAAACAACTGAAGTATCAATGTCGCTGCTCTTTTCTTGAGGTTAATTACTGTTCTGGTGAATTCCCCTATTTTTTCTGCATATGTTGCACCCAATGCTTCTTCAAATTTGTTTTTGCAGATTTATAATGAGCAAATAACAGATTTGCTGGACCCAAACCAACGAAACCTCCAGGTGATCAAGAAGATCAGATTTTGCAACCTAAGTTTTTTATTTATATTGACAAAAATTGTTTTTCTTATATTGCATTTCTGCCATCTTTCAGATAAGAGAAGATGTGAAATCTGGTGTCTATGTTGAAAATCTAAGAGAAGAGTATGTGTTTTCAATGAAGGATGTGACTCAACTTCTGATAAAGGTTTGGCTTTTTAACTTTGCTTGTGCTATGAAATAATCTATGTTGTGAAATGCTCTGACTTGTGCTGAGAACTGTCTGTGGGATGGCACTGATAAAGTAAGACAGCATCTGAATGCTAGTATTTACCCTTTTATTGTAGGAAACACACTATTAATTATTAGCTGATATAACAGGAAAGAAAGTAGAGTTGTCAAAGGGGAAAAAGTGGCAAAGTTATTTAGATGCTATCTTAGCTAAACTACGTGTATGTTATTAATTAGGTAGCATAGCTTGTTTGTTCGATTAGGGTGTGTATGTAGATCTGTTGTAAATCACTCGACTTCAATCAACAAAAAAATAGTTGCTTTTCTCTCAAAATTTGTTTTTATAGTATATGCTGCCTGTCCTTACATGTACTAAGTCAACCAAAAAGGCCTTGTTGACCCATAAAGTATTAGCCAATAGTCATATAAGTCTTTAAATATTTTCTAGATCAAAATAAGACCTTCAACTTAAGCCAAATAAGTCTTAATTTTTTTGAAAAAAATAATCGATTAAATATGCTTTAAAGGGACATATATATATCTTTCATATTTTAAAATGGGACAAATAAGTCCTTTAACTTTTAGAGATAGATAAAAGATAGACTAGATTATAATTTGCTTCAATTCAAATCCAACTAAAGTCATACACAAAAATTTTCTAATATATGAGGTTTTCATCATCCATCATATATACTCGATTTGTAACATTACGATGAGTATTTGAAGTATCCTAAAGAAAATTGAATATGCTTTTTGGTTGAATGATTCAAAAAACTACTTTACAGGTTTACTGCCTTCTCCTTAGTTACCATTACTAATTTGATTATTATCTAATGAAGTATGATTTTGATACAATATAAGTTGACAAACATCACCGAAGGATGTTAGTCACATAGTAACAAGATAGAATATGAGAAAAAAAAAATGAATTAGAAATAAGTGCTTATTTGAATATATTTTAAAAATGTGAAGGTTTTATATAACCTTTTCTTTAGAATTTGAAGGGTTTTGTGTTCTTTAGGAGAATAATTAATCTATTATTAAAATTTAAAGGTCTTATTTAATATATTTTAATAGATGAAAAGTTTGTTTAGCTCTAAAAAAATTGAAGAGCTTATATGACTATTGGCCTACACAAATAAGCCTTTTGCTTGCTTAGTCATTGTGTTATGTTATACTGGTTGTGGCTTTAATAGTCCTTTGGCATAACTCTGATGTTTCTACAAACAACGTGTTAATGATGAGCAATGTTGCAGGCATGCACACACAAACATGCATATGATCCATTCACTTAAGGATACTTACAATTGCCTAATAAATTCCTTAGGGGTTAAACAACCGAAGGACTGGTGCAACCAGTATAAATGCTGAGAGTTCTCGTTCACATGGTGTTTTCACTTGTGTTGTTGAATCTCGATGCAAGGTAAAGTTCCATTATCTTTGTATCAATTAATCGTGTCTTATTAAAAGAAATTATATTGTCTTCTCATTTCTCTTTAAGCATCATTATCTCATCAGGTGGGATTCATGCCTCTCTTTCTTCTTCCTCTACTGCTTGCTCTCTAGAAAGGGCATTTTGACCTAAATATAATCGCAAACATAGATTAACGTGCTGACTAAGCAAACTGGCTTTTGTGAAATCTATGTCATAATATTTGTTTCTTGAAACCAAATCTCTTTATGTGGATAGCAACTTTTCAAAAAAAATTAAAAAGTACATTTAATTGGTAGTTTCTTATTGCTATTCCAGTGGAATCCTAAAGTAAACTGTTTACTTATAGGGTGTGACAGATGGCATAAGCAGCTTAAAAACAAGCAGAATAAATCTTGTTGATCTAGCTGGGTCAGAGCGACAAAAATTAACCGGTGCTGCTGGCGAACGTTTGAAGGAAGCAGGGAATATAAACCGATCTCTGTCACAGCTAGGGTACTATCACTTTCTATTTCATTTTTTTTAATTCCTTCTTGAAAATTAAAATTTATAACTTGTTGAGTTTATATATGCAATATGATACAGCAACATGAAGATATTGGATGTCCTGTAAGCTACAATTATATGTTGCTCGTGGTTGTGTGATTGAGTTCAAGCTATGCTGCTGTAAAAAGTAAATATCATTGATCAAATGTAACTGAATGCATAAAAAATAAAACATGTTACAGTAAACAATAAAAAAGTTACATATAAATTAGAATATACATGTTCTGAAAATTGAGTTTGGTCTTGCTTGTTTTTCCATCCAAACTACCCTAAATGTGAGTAGCTTAATTGTCTTCATATCCGGCCATGAGTTCCCTAACAATATTTCATCCCTCATCTCTCTTTCGGCTCAGTTGCTCTCTTTTGATTTAAAATTTCACTATTTTTACTATCTCACTACATCTAGCTGGATAATTATGATGCAAAAGCCACTGACATCAGGTTATTTATTTTAGTTTCTGTTTACTGAATACTTAAGTGAGACCTATTTAGAGCCATTCATGGTATCAGTTTATCTATTTGTTTGTTATGGAAAGCGTGTAATATGAAGAGCTTAGATAGACATATGGCCCAAAAATGAATTGAAATGAGCATTCTCTTGGATAACAAGTATAGGTGTCTATCAAACATTGTGAATGAAAACCATGTTACTTTGCAGACAGTATATGAGAATTGATTGCTTGAAAAATAAAGTAAATTGTAAAAAATTATTGTCCTTTCAACTTGCTTTTTATGTCTTTCTGTTAATTATGAGAAAAGGAGTTTGTATGTTTCTCAGTTGCAATAGTCGTCATCATGGGCATATTCAATATTATGACCTTGCATAAACAGAGAGATATCTGCTAGTTCCAAATTATTGGATTTGCAGGAACTTGATAAACATTCTTGCTGAAGTTTCTCAAACTGGTAAGCAAAGGCATATCCCTTATAGAGACTCAAGGTTGACATTTTTGTTACAAGAATCTCTTGGAGGCAATGCAAAATTAGCAATGGTGTGTGCTGTTTCTCCTGCACAAAGGTAATACTGTTGATGGCTTTAAACAACCTTCCTCCGCCATCTCTCTCTCTCTCTCTCTCTCCCTGTCCGTCTGTCTGTCTGTCTCTCTCTTCTCTCTCATAATGGCTGTTCACTGTAATCAATAATGCAGTTGCAAGAGTGAAACTTTCAGTACATTGCGGTTTGCACAGCGTGCAAAGGCAATCAAGAACAAGGCAATCATTAATGAAGAGATGGAGAATGATGTTAATCACTTGCGAGAAGTAATTCGACAGCTAAGGGTAGGCTCTTATTATTGTTTATAATCAGGTTGTTTCAACTATTGTGTTTTTATTTAACTCAAAGGATAAACACAACAGGATGAATTGCATCGAGTGAAGATGAATAGCAACAGCCCAACAGGCTGGGATCCTCGTAAAAGCTTGAACCTACTGAAAAGTCTTATTCATCCGCATCCACGACTAACTCAAGTAGATGAGGATGGTGATGAAGAGATGGAAATTGATGAGGATGCTGTTGAAAATCTCTGCATTGAAGGACTGCAACCAGCAGACACTGAAGATTGCAATATTATTGACAAAAGGAGATGTAGTTTCGAACAAGATCCTGATGCAGTTGTTGAAATGGAAGAAGGCATTTCTGAACAAGGTGAGAAACAGGAAACTGTGTATGTTGATTGTGCTCACCCTGTTAGAATTGCCCAAGGTTGTTCCAATGTTAATGACAAGGATGTCCAAATACTCATTCGTACGCTTGATGAAGATTCCTCCAAAGGGCCCTCCAATAATAATGACAAGGAAAAAAGAAATCTTAGCTCCTCTGTCGGTAAATTGTTGACTGAACAATCACCTAGTAGAATGATGGAATCTGATTCTCAAACTAGATTTTCTATGGAAATGATAGTGGTGGGCAAAATAGATGGCTCTCAAAATGATGCAATGCATTGTGCATCACCTTCTAGCCTCAGCATAGTCCCATGTGAAGCATCACCTACCCTTAAGTCTCCAACTCCAAGTGTTTCACCCAGAATTACCAGCAGCAGGAAAAGTCTCCGAACCTCATCCATTTCAACAGCTTCCCAGAAAGATTCTAAAGATGAAAGTAAATCAAACCTGGAGGATATACATATATCTTTTGCAAAATCCATGAGTAGCAGCTCATGTGATGCTTTGACTTCTCAAAAAAGTAAAGGTTTTCCTGCAACAACAGAGCATTTGGCAGCTAGCCTCCATCGAGGCCTGGAAGTTATTGAGAGTCACCGCAAGAGTTCAGCATTCAGGCGATCATCCTTTAGGTTTTCTTGTAGACCTCCAGAACCCAAGCAAGTGAAGCTGGTTGAAAAAGTTGATGCAGGCGTGCAAACATATCCTGAAAATAATGACATACCAGAAGAAGATGAAGAGTTTGTCTGTAAGAGATGCAAGAGCAAGAAACAACTGGAGGAGAAAGATGCTGATGACAGCTCAAACTTGCAGTTAGTACCTATTGATGGCTCAGAGTGTGCTGATAAATCTAAAAAACAAGTTCCCAAAGTAATTTCATGTACAGCTTGATTATTAGCATTGCTTGTCAGTCTGATGTATCTAGAGAGTATTTCTGTACCATATTCTTAACATTTTTGCTCATTTACTAATTAGGCAGTAGAGAAGGTTTTGGCAGGAGCCATCCGGAGAGAAATGGCTCTGGAAGAGTTTTGTGCCGAACAAACTTCTGAGATAATACAGCTTAAGCGTCTGGTAGGGTTACTACATTGTAGAGCAACCAGCTTAAACTGTTAAATACTTTCAACTGATGTGATGACTTCGTGGCCAATATTTACAGGTGCAACAGTACAAGCATGAGAGAGAATGTAATGCCATAATAGGGCAAACAAGGGAGGAAAAAATTCTTCGGCTTGAAAGCCTTATGGATGGTGTTTTACCTACTGAGGAGTTCATAGAGGAAGAGCTAGTATCCCTTATGCATGAACATAAGGTATGATTTTGTTTGTTAAGATTCTCTTGTTTACTAAATTCTTTTGATCTATATAAGGTTTTATTTACAGCTTTTGAAAGAGAAATATGAGAATCATCCTGAAGTTCTAAGGACAAATATTGAGCTGAAAAGAGCTCAAGATGAGCTAGAACATTATCGGAATTTCTATGATTTGGGCGAAAGGGAAGTGCTGTTGGAAGAGATTCAAGATCTAAGAAACCAATTGCAGTACTATATTGACTCTTCATCTACTTCTGCTCTAAAAAGACGTTCACTATTGCAATTAACTTATTCACCTCTTAGTACAATTCCAGAGGCAACTGGGGGGTGTTCTGAAGTGAAACTTGAACAGGAGAGAATCAGCTGGACTGAGGCAGAAAGCCAGTGGATTTTGCTTGTTGAAGAATTGAGAACAGAACTTGATGCTAGCAGGGCACTAGCTGAAAAAAGGAGGCAGGAATTGGAGACCGAGAAGAAATGTGCAGAAGAGTTGAAGGAAGCAATGCAAATGGCAATGGAGGGACACGCACGCATGCTTGAACAGTATGCAGATCTTGAGGAAAAACATATTCAATTACTTGCAAGCCACAAAAAGATCCAGGAGGGAATAGACGGTGTCAAGAAAGCTGCTTCTAAAGCTGGAGCTAGAGGTGCTGAATCCAAGTTTATAAATGCCCTTGCAGCAGAAATTTCAGCATTGAAAGTAGAAAGGGAAAAAGAGAGGCGATATCTTAGGGATGAAAATAAAATGCTTCAGGCTCAATTGAGGGATACTGTTGAGGCTGTACAAGCTGCTGGTGAATTATTAGTGAGGCTGAAAGAAGCAGAGGAAGCTATTGCTGCTGCAGAGGTTTGCTTCAAAATGATCCTAGTTTTGTTTCCCTGTTATTGATTTGGATAGGAGCTTGGTATAATTATTTGACCTTGTTTGGTTTGCAAATATAGTCGTAGCATTCTTTGCTAAAAGGTAAATTAATAAATAAAATGTTTACCATGTCTGAAGGACTAAGTTGGGAAAAGGAAAATAGGTCAGAAAAGTTATTTTATTCTGTTTGTGAATTAGAGAAAAATGAGAGGGGAAAAGAGACTTGAGGAAATAATTCAAAATTTGGGTGAAGCAAATATTATCACCCCATAATGGAGAGCAAGTGGGAGGAAAACTAAAAAATTTATTTATTGATCCACTGTAAATAATCTTCTCTCTTAAATTCCTTGCCATAACATAATTTTTTTAAAAAAAAATTCCCTTCTCTTTCCTTTTAGTTTTTCTCTTAAAATTTTCTGAAGTTGTTAAATACAAGTTTTTATTCAATGTGGCTTTATGTAAATTCATCAGCAACTGGCTTTCAAACAGCATGTACCAATCTTTTATGTGTTAGTTATATTGATGCTTGTATGTGTATGTGTGTGTGGCTTGGGAACAAAATGCTTATATATTGTTAATGACTGCTGCTTAGAATTGGAAAATGTACTAGATAAGTTACGCTTTTAGAGTTGGTAAAATAGTGAATTATTAATATAGGCTTTGAGTCATCTAGTGTTGTATGTGCTTGTCTAATTTGTTGTAATTCATTCACTGGTAAAGTTTGGTCACATGACATTCTTACATTACTCATGTAACTTCATATATTTTTGCAGAAGAGAGCAGATGGTGCAGAGCAAGAAACTTCAAAAGCATATAAACAGATTGATAAATTGAAGAGAAAACATGAAAATGAGATAAACACTCTTAATGAGCTCCTTGCAGAGTCTCGCGTACCCAAAGAAACAATACAACCTGCTTGTAATGATGTTAAAACAGCCAAGTATGATACAGGTGACCATTTCAATGAAGGCGAGCGATGGCGTGAGGAATTTGAGCCATTCTATAATAATGGTGAACATGGTGAGTTATCAAAGCTTGCAGAACCCTCATCATGGTTTTCTGGATATGATAGGTGCAACATATAGAGAAAATACTTAGAATCAAGGTGGTGTATGTATTACTAATATTTCTGTGAAATAGCTTGGAAGGTGCATTTTGCTGTTTATGTAGGTTGATACCAGTTCTCACCATTTGTGAGGACCAATTTTTGGTTCTGTGTCTTGTATTGAAATTCAGATTCTTGCAGTTCATAAGAGTTGAATGAATGATGTTCTTTTTTATGCCTATTTTGTAAGCATCAAAATTGCCTCTTTTTTTTTTTTTTTTCCAATTTCTTCTACCCAAATTCAGATTCTTGAGCACAATAACATAGATACTGTTTTCTTAGAAACCAAGCATGTATATCGGAAAGAGCATTAATAACCACACAACTTGTGTTTACTATCTGCATATACTCAAAACACATGTAAGCATGACTATTACACACTGATACCATTTATTTGATGTTCAAATAAGTTGCATACTATAAAATATAGTGTTAAGTAGTAAGGTCACATTGAAATGGAGCAGGATTTTCTTTCCGTTAATGACAAGTTTAGTGTCATGGGAATGAAGATTTGATTCAGCAGAAATTTGATAATGATGCCTAATGGTTCAATGTATAGTTTAAAAAATTCAAAATCAACCCCTGAATTGATCCATTAACCATACACACTAAATAGTCTTTCTTTATCAATTGAACCAATTGATTTCAATATAATTTTTTTTTAACTTAAGATATATATGGCAGTATACTTTATTAGATTATATTAATATAAAATGATTATTAACTAACTAACTTGTACGTCAAAAATAAAATTATAATTTAAATAATTCATATTATTAATAATTTAGATTATTAATTAAGTTAAATTATTACTTTACTTTAATTTTTTTTTTACTTTTTTGGATTAAAAAGTAGATAAAAATTCAATATTTCATATAAATATAATAATATGATACTTGTAAGTTTTTCCACCAAGTAATTGCTTCACCACCAAATTCTTTCCTTTTGAGCACTGTAAGTCTTCAACCCAATTCCATAACTCCTTTCCGTACCAAGAAAATTCAAGCATTTTTTTTCTCCCTCTTTCCCTCCTGAAAAGAAACAAGAGAAAGAAAAGAAGCTAAGCAATTTCAACCCCTATAAAAGCAAAACCTAATTAATTTTCAAACTGAACTACTCACTAATTGAATCCATACTTTAAACCATACTTGAATTTCCCCCAAAAGCAAAGAGAACTCCTAAAAATGTTAACCCTAATCTCAGTACCATGCTCTCCATTTCTCTTTGCATACAAACAAAATGCAACAAATTCACATTCTCATGCTATTAATATATGTACCATACAACAGCATCGCCACGGAGACCACCGTCGTCATCACATTCTCATGCCTAATTTCAATGAGGATCCTTCTCTCTTCGCCCTGAACTTCTTGGCCCACCAGACAAAGAAGCCAAACAATTCAGATGTCCAGGGAGGTAATTTTCCACCCTTGCCGTGGATGCCTCATCCATTGCTGCTGCCACCTCTACCTGCATGTTGTTGAACATGCAATCAAATTTAATAAAACTTTATGTTAACCCTATTTCTTTACATCTATTACCATATGGTTGTGCAAAATAGCAAGTGGGCATGTAAAAATAATAATAATAAATTTTAACTGGCATATACACTTTCTCTAGTGTCAATATGAAATTTAGATGAAAATTTAGGAATTTTAAAAAAGTTGACTTATTATGTCAAACTTAAAAGAGGAGATCGAACTGAATTAATTTAAAATTTCAGTTCGGCTTTTTATTTATTTCGGTTCGCTTTGATTTTTAATTTTAAAATTTTCGATTATTTCAGTTCTATTCGATTTTGATAAGAAAAAACTGAAAAAATCGAACCGAACTGATTAATGATAATAATATAATATATTATTTTTAATAATATAAATAGATTAGATTATATTAAGGTTAAAATATTTCAATTAAATTTTAAAATAATAAAAATAAAATGTAAAAAATAAAAAATTTATTAAAAATTTAAATTGAATAGAATCGCATCAAATTAGACCAATTTGGTTCGATTTGGTTTCTAACAAAATTCAATTTAGTTTGATTTTTATAAATACTAAAATTTCAATTTTCAATTTATTTGGTTCAATTTTAAATCGAACCAACTGATTGATCACCCGATCGGTATTATGTCTTCATTAATTAAAATACTTTTTGTAGTTATAAAATTACATTCCAATGACACTATATTTTAATTATGTCAATGGAAAATGACTTCTGTCAAACTATACCAATTTTTACCGTTTAGTCCAAAAGAAAAAAACTAAAATGATCTCATCTATGTTTGCCCTCAAATCCAATTCCCAAATCTAACCTAAACGTGTTGATTAGTGGGGTTGGTCAATTGATCATGGTTTTATCATGGAATGTGATTGTTTTGGGGCTTGCTGGGGCTAACACTGCCGCCTCCTCCAGTGACCCAATCTCCCTTTCACTTTCTATCAATCCTTTAGCTTTATCTGTTATTCAGGGTTTTGCATTTTCTACTCTGGCTACTAGCTTGATAGGATATGCTGTTAGCTTTCCAAACAGCTTCTTGATAAGATTTAGTGTTTATGAATCTCAATTCTGCAGAACAATTTAGGTCTCAATCTGAAATACTCTCAAATGGGATGGGATGGGATGGAAGAGTTGGGTCAGTAATTTTTTCTAGTGAATATTATGGTGGAAATCCATGGAGGCTTTATTTGTTGAATCAAAGGATTTTGCTGCCTCAAAAAGATAAACAACCATCAAGCGTAATTGAGTAATTCATTTCGTCAAACGTTTGTAACAATGCTGGTTCTCAGTGTTTCTATTCTCATAGGTTCTTTCTTTTGCTCAACCTTTTTAAGAGCCCTTGATTTTGTTGGAGTTTATGCAAATTGTTTCCTATTTGATATGTGTTGAATCCCACATCGGTCGTGGAAAGGGGCAACATACCTTTTTATATGGACTATAGACACTGATAGTTAGTTTTTGGGGTTGAGTTAGACCTGACCTAAATTTAACGATATGCTTCCTTTTATAACGTTGTATGTACAACAATTCAAAAGGGACTCGTTACCAAGAATCTCAAGTAAATTTAACGATATGCTTCCTTTTATAACGTTGTATGTACAACAATCCAAAAGGGACTCGTTACCAAGAATCTCAAGTTTATTTACTAATGCATGCAGTAATATCTTGTCACAAGTTGCATAGATGCTTCTTGCTTTGGGCTTTTTTTTTTTTGAAGAAGAAGAAGATATGAGAAAGATGGAATAGAATAGAGGAGAGGTATTGAGTAATTAGATTTATTTGATGTTAGCAGGGGTAATTTTGATATATAAATAAAATTTTTTTATTCTAATTAATCAATAAATTATTAAAATAAATATAATTTAATGTAATTCTATTTTTATTGACTAATCAAAATTTTAAAATTTTAAAATTATTTTTATTAGCTAAGGTATAACACAGATATAAGGATGATTTTTTATTTGGTAATTACCCTTTCGTAAATATTTTTATGATTAATTTTGTTTAAAATCAAATCGAATTAAATAAATTAAAATTTAAAATTTTAACATTTATAAAAATCGAACTGAATTTATTTTGATAAAAAATTAAATTGAATCAAACCAATCTGATTCAGTTTAATTAATTTTAATTTTTAATAATTTTTTTATTTTTTACATTTAATTTTTAATATTTTAAAATTTAATTAAAATATTTTATTTTTAATATAATTTAATTTCTCTATATTATTAAAAATAATATATTATTATTATTAATTAATTTAGTTTAATTTTTTTATTTATTTTATTAAAATTAAATTAATTAAAATTAAAAATTTTGAATTTAAAAATTAAATTAAATTAAAATAAATAAAAAATCAAAATAAAATTTTAAATTCATTCAATTCGATTTTTTTTTTTTTAATTTGAACCATGGAATTTTGACATACATACATGATGAAATCGGATACTTCTTTCTCTTTTTCTCAATAAAGCCTTTTTATTTTTTTCACTGTCGAGGGTCGACGGGCATCGGCAACCTGCGCTTCTCTACTAATCCACATACGGCACATATAGACAGCCGCTTTAAAATTCATCAAAATGGCTCCTTCATCAGTTCTCATGGTAAAATACATATGCTTATGCCTTTCTTTTTTCATTTTTTTTTTTCTGGCAATGCTAAAATTTTTCTCTTGGTTGTTCGAAATTTATCATTGTGATTTTGCAGGTTGCAGAAAAGCCCAGTATTGCTCTATCAATAGCTTCTGTACTCTCCGGTGGTCGGGTACTGAATTTCTCTTTCTTCGTTTTTTATTTCAACCTTTGTGAGGTCCTTTAATCTCTTGGGATAATCCATTCTGTGAAAATTCTTTATATTGTGGAAGAATCCATTTAGGATTCAATCGGTTAAGCTGTTGATTTTCCTATTTAGTTTTGTAAAAACTAAATTCTTTTTGATCAACCATTTATTATATGACATCATTTTACCCCATCTTCCCTTGCATTGATATTATTTTGCACCATTGCCTTCGTGCATATACAAAGAATTTAGTTGCAGAGGAGAGACAATGACAGAATTTGGTTATAGAGGTGAGAGGCAAAGCAACAATCACATGAGGAAAAAGTCCATTATCAGCCAAATTAATATCATAAAAAGTAAGCAAAACTGATTGGAAAATGGCAAAATCAACACAAACATGCATCTTATATGCAGCTTCAATGCATGTTCATTGGCAAGATGAAAGATTGGACATCTTTGTTACTTGAAATCAAAAGTCTATTTTGAAGAAAGTAAGGATTAAATAGCATATACTACTTTTGAGGAGAATGCTAGATGATACTTATGATGGTGGAGTAGGAGAAACTGGTGAGAAAAAATGTACCAGAGTTTGAAGGAAAAATAGAGGCTGGTAGGAGAAGAAAGAGAGAGAAATAGAGATGAAGGAAGAAAACAAGGAAAAAAAATGGGAAACTCAAACTTTGCTTCCCAAAACTTACCGCATTCATTTTATCATATTATGGGCCAAAGCGTGAGGGAAAAAATGCAATGATTTTACTGAAGGGTCTTCGGCTTTTTAACTGTTAAAATAACAAAAAATGAAAAACAGAAGTGATACTGAATGCCCCTTAACTTCCATAGTTTTTGCTGTTGCATTAAGGCTTCATTAAACTTCAATCTCATGCTTATGGTGCACTAATTTTACAAAAAAGTTTATAATATTAATTTTAATTTTATAATTTTTTTTTACAAAATAAAATGAAACAATACATTGTGCCACATAAATGTAATTCACATGCTGAATAAATATAAATTGCATGCCATGAATTAAATTAGCATACCAAATAAGCTAAATCCATGTGTAGTTGTGTACCCTATATTTAATTGAGTGAATTATAACTACTAATTTATCTTTGGGTTTTAAACATAAAATCTAATGACAATGACTGAGATTTGATGATATTAGTGTGCACACTGTGCAGGGGCTCAAAATTGACGTAGCTCAGGGAATTAAAGCATAAAATTCGTTGATCAAAACCTATAATTCTGAGTGGAGTATTTCCTACTGAATTCCTTTAATCTCGAAAAGAAATGTAAAATTCTATGCTGAGACTCTTTGAACTTTCAAGAATTGGACTGAGAAATATGTTTGAACTTAACACTGACTTATGACACGTTCACATTAAATGGTTCAGTATAATATTAAGATTCGTTAGCATACAACTTACTGGGATTCCTCATGGACTACACTTAATTAATTAAGTTAAATTATAAAAGTAGTAAACACAACTTTGATTGGTCAACTTGAAATGTTGTCGGCCTAGAAGCACAATGACTTTCAATTTCTAAGTTTTTGAAGCTGACCTTTCCTTAAGAATTTCACGTCACTGTGTACAGTTCTAAATACATGGAGATTTGTATTTAATCTAAATACACTTTCTTTCTTATTGGATTTGTTGATTGTTTATTGAGGGTACTACTACTAACACCAATAATGCTTGAACTTTAACTTGATTTTTACATGAGCTCAAATTTAAATTTCTTGCAATCACGTTCTTAATCATACCAGTAATGTTTAATCTAGTGCATTAAGTCAGAATCTCTTGCTGGAATGTTGATAATTTGATATGGCCTCAAGCACTTCTTTTCTTTTAAATAAGAGCAATAAGTTCATCAGGTTCATTAGGTTTCATTATTTTTCTCAACAGTATGCCATTTATTTTTATTATTGTGAATTTCAGTGTGTTTAAAGGTTTCAATGATAGTTCTCCTATTAAAAAAATATGTTGGCCCTTGGTTAGTATTAGTAATGTTGTTTATATATCAAACTCAACATATCTATAGAGGGAAGGCTTTAATGTTCAATTTCCAGCGTGAAATTCTAGCCAAATTTACTTAACTCAAAATTATTGGCACCGGCTTGTTGAAGCACTTGGTTGCAAAAAATGAAGGTTTAACTATCACATAGGAAATAGGTGAAAGTTTACGAATGTTACTGAATCTCTTTGTTTTTGGGTGCTCACCTGTATGCATTCACATTTATCCTTTTGTTCTATTGTGTTTATCTGCCATTGTCATTCTAGAGAAAAATTTTTATTAGTGACTAACAATTGTCTAAACTACAGATGTTCACCAAGAGGGGTAGTACAGAGGTCCATGAATTTGATGGAACATTTCTTGGATTTCCTGCACATTATAAGGTGACATCAGTTATTGGGCATATTTTCAGGTCCTTTCTCCCTATTCTGATATAGTCACAGAAAGAAGGTTTTCTTTTTTAGCTTTCTCTTTATTTTGGTTATTGCTATTGCAACTGCAATAAATTGCAAAAGTAATTTTCTTTTATGCACCATACAAAGTTAATTGCACAATATTAAACTTCTGTAATGAAATAGGAAATCTCAAATAGATAATGCACTTCTGTTTTCTTTATCCTTTTCAAGTATTAAATGGAAACCGAAACCCTTTCTTGAGACTAGTACAATAGTTTTCACCTACCAATTTTCTTCCTTTTGGTTTAATTTGCTTCAGAACCTGTTACAAGAGTGTAGTGTTCAGTTCAATAAGTTTTGTAAAAACAAATCAATTATTTACCTTATCCTATTATTGATGGATTTATGTGAATTAATACATGTTCTCGTTTACTCTTTCTGGAATTACCAAAGATAAATCTGACTTTGAAAATACGTATACGTGCTCTTTACTAATGATTTTCTTCATACTTCTAACTATTGGGTTTCCCTTTTTTTGTTTTTCTCCTTCTTATGCAAAAATAGTGTAGATTTTCCATCAAAATATCAAGATTGGACAGTCACTGATCCTACGGATCTTTTTCAAGCTCAAATTGTTAAGACTGAAACAAACCCTAAGGTAATGCTGGCTTCTTGTTTACCATTTAAGGCCTGTTTGGCATTGCTGATAGAGCTCTAGTTGAGAAAAGCACTGTTTTAAAAATATTATTTAGAAAATATTAAAAAATAATTTAAAATTATTTTTGATATAATTTAGTCATAAAAACACCAAAATAACAAACAACTGTTTCAAAACTGCTTTTTTCAACAGCATCTAAAGTGATGCTTTTTCTAAAAAGCACTTTTTTGGGCTCCAAACTCGATACCAAACAGGCTCTTAGTTGTACTTTCTTTTTGCCTATGCATACTTTCTATGTTAATTTTGTCTTGTATTGATAGGCAAGTGTCATAAGTAGAAGTATGAGCACTCCATTAACAAAAATATTGTAATTGAAATCCTTAGGATAATAACAAAAATTGGCACTCTTATGTTTTTCTAGTTTTTCTCAACACATGAATTTACGTTTTTATGATATTTAATATAATAATTTCATATATTTGTACTTATATGTGTATAGTAATATATAACTATTTGCATATCTATCTTTTGATGTGCATGCATATTTGTGCTTGATGTGTTATAGTTAATCTATAGGGCTCTTCGCTTCTTGATTGTATATAGGTATGGAGGAATTTGCCCTAGACAGTTTTGATGGTTGCAGACGCACGCATTAGGTGCTATCTTATGCAAGTGCTTGTCTTGTATACTTTATGCTATAAGTGAATATTTCCAATTTCCTTAAAATAGCTCTATTCCTTATTTGGAGAAAGCTCTTGATGCACCCAAGAAAGAGCCTTTTTAGGAATTATTTTTATTTAATTTTTAATTGTAATATTAAGATATTTAATTTAGGTTGTTTTAGTATTATAAAGTTGAAGATTTCTTTATTATTTGTGTAGTAGTATTTTATTCTAGGAAAAATTACTATTTGGTTCCTGTGTTATATAAAAACTCATTAGTTAGTCCCTCAAATTTGAAAAGTATATTAAAATGTCCATGACATTTTAAAATATCTACTAATTAGTCCATCTATTAATTTTAGCTGTTTTGTTGAAAAAAAATTTAAAATGCTCTTGATACGGAGGGACTATTAGTAGATTTTTTATAAAACTGAGAGACTAACTAATGAGTTTTTTCAATTCACAGGGATTAAATAGTAAAACACTTAAACTAAAATTAATGGAGTTACTGATTAGTTGACTTTTTAAAACGTTTGGAATGCAATAATGTATTTTTTATAATAGACTAATTAATGAGTTTCTCCATAATATGAGGACTAAATAGTAATTTTCCCTCTATTTTGTTTAGGGAGTTTGAGTTGGTTTGGGATTTCTAATTCATATCTGTTGGTTATTAGTTGTTAGGATTCCTAATCCTTGTACTAGTAGGACACTAGGACTAGTTATTATACTTGTGAAGTATAATCCCTATGATAGTGATTGTGCTACAACTGTTGTTTAGGAAAATAATAAATACAAATATGCAGGAAATATGTAGGGTTCGACTTTCCTTAGTAGTTGGGGCATATATGTGTATTAATTATGCCCAACTTATTACAAATATTGTCAATCCTAGCTCCACTCAAAGTTTTTGTGGATGTATCTCTCATTTGTTCTCTAACTTTTATATATCCAATTTAGATGATTATTTGTAGAATATTTTCTTGTACTATGCGACAATCAATCTCAATGCATTTAGTTAGCTCATGGAATACTGGATTGAAAGTAATATGGAGGGCAACTTGATTATCACATTACAATTTGGCAAGCAGTGAGGTCTTTTAGTCTAACCTCGTCTAGTAACCTGATGAATTACTTCACTCATGGTCCTATATTCTGATTCAACACTAGATTGAGAAACCATACTAGATTTCTTACTCCCCCATACTTCCAATTACCTCTAACAAAGAAGATATCTTATAGTCGACCTTTTGTCAACTTTGAATTCTACCCAATTTACATTTGAAAAACATTCAATATTTTAATGTCCATTATTGCTATATAATAAGCCTCATCCTACAGCTCCCTTCTACTAACACAAGATTTGTCTTGAAACTTCTGATGAGTGACAATTGAGAAAGACATAAAATTTTATACTAATAGAATTTGCAATGTCAGAATGAGTTACTGTAAGATAATTCAACTTACCCACAAACGTCCTATATTTTTTAGGATCCTAAAGTAACTCACTATCCTCTGCTACAAGTTGTAAATTCTGAGTTGCTGGTACACTGCAAGATTTAGCGCCCATTTTTCTTATTTTTTGCCAAAAGATGAAGGACAAACCTTCTTTGAGAGAAATTAATGCCTTTTTTACTTGTCATTTCTTCCATATCCAAGAAATGCTTAGTAGTATGGTGTCTTTTGTCTGAAACAGAGTATGAAGAAAAGACTTGAGAGATGAAATACCTATCGAGTCACTTTCATTGAAACAATATCATTCACATAAAATACTAACAGAATTAGATCAACCTCAAATTGCCTATAGAATATTGAGTGATTACCTTACTTTTTTGCATACCGAATTCCAGTGCCTCCTTACTTAATACCAAATCAAGCCCGAGGACTTTGTTTTAGGCTATAAAGTGATTTGCCAAGATGTTTAATTACCCAGTCCTTGAGCAACAAATTTAGGAGGTTACTCCATATATTGCTCATCTTCAAGATCATGTATGGAGAAAAATTCTTTGTAACGAACTGATAAAAAAGCCAATCATATGTTGCTATCAAAAAAAAAAAAAGAATTTACTATATATTTATAAGTTGGCCATAGGGGATAATGTTTAGAGTGAT
Source organism: Manihot esculenta (assembly GCF_001659605.2). Taxonomy (NCBI): domain Eukaryota; kingdom Viridiplantae; phylum Streptophyta; class Magnoliopsida; order Malpighiales; family Euphorbiaceae; genus Manihot; species Manihot esculenta. The sequence goes on along the minus strand of NC_035161.2, from coordinate 1,938,624 downwards.
CAACCCCATATGTTTAAGCATATCCATGTACCGTTAGCATGTAAGGTTTCCATTTCCTCTTTCATAATAACACTTCAAGAAGGATGGGACAAAGCCTCACAACAGTTCTAAATCTAGAAAGTAAAAAAACACCGAGAAGAAGGAGATAGATGTTATAAGAAACAAAAGAGGATATAGGATAAGTACACGTATGTTTATCTTTTCGAAGGGGAATGGGGAGATCAAGGTTAGAATCAATGGCCCATTTAAAGACGCTTGCTACAAAGAGAACTGTGCAAACTCTTAGGCAGATACCAAGATTGGTTTCTCAGAGGATGAAGCTTAGATTTCTTATTTGCCATATTCATAATCTATGAGCTTGATTTTTTCTCTGAAGTTTCAAACATGACCCATCCTCAGTTGCCTCCTCTAGTGCCCTGCTGTCAATTTGCATAGCAACTAACAAGAGTACCACCAATACATTGTGAAATTTATATGAAATTTAAGTACTTTTATGAAGTATTATGGTGAACATGCCTGGCAGGGAAAAAAATATCAAAACTAGAGAGAATAGGAGGCTTATTAGTATCAATTATCAAACTCTAGAGATAAACCAGTAAAAGAATTCATACTAGCCATTTGCTCACACTAAGCCTATTGTGCTTTTATATTAGGGCTAAAAAGTAAGAAGACGTTGAGTTACTTGTAGACTTGTTTGAAATCCATAAAGTAAGCTATGAGAGTCCTATTTTGTCTCTTAGCTCAATAGAAGGTCCCATAAACATTATACGTGTGAGAAATATTTCTTTTCCTAAAATAAAAAAATCCAAATATTCCATCAATGCTAATTATCTCTCTAGAGTTCAGAAGCTGTAAGAAAAAATGGGCATCCTCCCATAGCGAGGCTTGTTTTGTATCATTATTCGGTGGATTACATGTGAGATGTCATCCTTATTGATGCTCCTCGAGTAAATCCTAGCTGTGTTACTCCACTCCAGGTAATTTGAGCCATTAAGCTTGTGCTTAGTGTTTCTAGTTATCACTGTTGTGTTTGGTGATTTTAATCGTCACTGGAATCACATCCAGAATCACAACCTTATTTCACCCTTGTCTTTAGCAATAATAAATATCTAAAATTCAAAAAGGTCTTCATGTAACAAAATGAAATTTGCTCACTGAATACAAGAGAAAAGCCCTATGAACAAGAGATTTGAAATACCCAAATGGAAAATTAGAGAAGGAATCCACAAAAGAGGTATTGAATATTTGAAACCCAAAACCGACCATGGGGAAACTGCAACAGCAAACACCAATCTGATGCAGAAACTTAGACTGTGAATAGTGCTGATGAACAATGCCGATGAACAGTATTCTTGAAGAGTACCGAAGCCTTAATGAATTGGAAGCTCTGGTATGGTATCATGTGAAGAGAATTTATTTTCTTATATTGATCAAGAAAGATATACAAATATATTTCATGAATGTAATCTCTATGATTGTGCTACTACAAGACTAGTCTTTAGAATACAATAAATACAAATATACAGGAAATATGCAGGTCTGACTTTCCTTAATAATACTATTAATGCCTACATCATGTACATATTCTATTAGAGACTTTTATTATTGACAATGATCGTTGTTTCTCATCCCCTTTTGGGTGTTCTTTATTGGTTCTAAATCAGTTCCTGATTATGGTTTGCTTGTAATTCAAAATTTCCTCTGATAAAAAACTTTTTTTGTTTGAAGCACATGCATGACATTTGCTATGAGTTGTTTTTAATATTCATTTCTGTATAAGAGTCATTGAGTTCTGTTTTTATTGAACACTTTTTAATAGTTATTTTTGGTATTAAGGCTCATATTTGTAGGCATTTAAGCCAAGAAGCTCGTGGCTGTGGTCATTTGGTATTATGGTTGGACTGTGATCGTGAGGGAGAAAATATATGCTTTGAAGGTAACTTTTATTATTTTTAGATGCTTTGATTTCCACTCTTCTTTTTGCTTACTGGATATAACCCAAATAAAGCGTTTAAATCCTTGATTTTTATCAAGAATGAGTGTGAGGATAAGCTTTTTTGCAATCACAAGGTTGTTTAATATGGAGGTCATGGGTTGAAGCTAGTGAGGCAGCCACTTTGCAAGGGGAGATGAAGGTTGTGCATATCCAATACTAACCTCCCTGGGGACGCTCTTTTATCAATAACAATAGCTGCTCTAGATATATTTCAGATTTACAGTACTAAAGGGTCTAATTCAATTTTGTGGACTTTGAAGGGCTCTGTCCATTTTTGTCAACTTGATTGATGGGAGACCAATTAACTAATCTGTCATAATATGATATTTTGATGGATGAAATCAGATTTGATTCTTAATAGAGGATGTATAGTTCTCTGCATGATGTTTAGAAGAAAGCAAAACACAAAGAGAGAGCGAATAAAATCAAATTGGGATTGTTTGGATGCATTTTTTTGTTCCTGTAGTGTAAGATGGATGATTTCTTCAATTCCTCATCTCTTTCTGTCAGGAACAGGCCTCATGCGCCTTTCAATCCAACATAGTGAAGAATAGAACAGGAGAAAGGGGAGAGAGAGATAGAGAGAGAGAGATAGAGAGAGAGAAAGGAAGAGAGAATGACTGTATTATTAATGATCTGAATGCAATACAAGGTTGGTATATTCTCTCTTATATACTGAATCTCCTGCCAAGGTAACTACTCTCAACTGATTATAACAACTCCACAGCTGACCCTTAACTAACTTGCCAGCTCACTAACTATTAACTACTAACTACCTGACTAACAGACTCATTTCTCTTTCCTATTATAACACTTTCTTTCTCTACTTCTCCCTAATTTCTACTCTTTCCTCATCTTCCCTCTATTCCTCCCTCTTTTCTTCAATTTCTTTCTAATTCTTTGTTATGATAAGGAGAATAAAGGGTGCTACAAATAAATAGAGGGTCTTTGGGGCTGAAATTGTAATAAAAGAGTATGAAATTAGAGTCTGTTAGGGATTAGTTAATGGGTGGCAAGAAGAGTTATTTCTTTACTAGAATACATATATATAGAGTAGCTTGTATTAAGAGGGATTCATTCAAGAATCAAATACAAGAAATATCTCTTCTTCTCTATTTCCTCTCTAAATCTCCTCCCCTTTCTGTTTCTTTTCTCAATCCAATATATTTCTCTCCTTTCCTCTCCCTATTTCTCTGCTTCAAATGGCATTGCAGGCTGGATATGTAACATTCTTCTGTCTTCTCTAATTCTTTCTTCCATTTCTGTTTCGCTTCTCATCCACTCTCACTTTTAGGTTGCATTTCTATTTCCAAAGAAAGACATTGTTCCTTCTTATTTCTTGAGTTCTTGAATCACATTTCCTTCTTTCTTGAAATTCACTTCTTTTTCTTTCTCATTTCCTTAATGATGGAGAATTAACAAAGGAATGAAGACGACCAGCTGGAATTGAATCTTGAAATGAACCTGAAAATAAACTTGATAGTCCAAAAACTGGACCTGATGACGTTGAGTCATCTGGGTCCTGGGTCCACACCAGTGAATATTGTCCGCTTTGGCTCAAGGCCGCACGGTTTTGCTTAAAACGCGTCCACTGGGGTTTCAAGGATAGAGACTTATAAGGCCTTCTTCCTTTCAACCTCTTTCCGATGTGGGATACCTTTGATCCACCTGCATAGGGGGCCTTCCCCCCATACAGGCCTGAGTGTGCTCGCTCAGCGCACCGTACTCGTAAGGACCAGTGTTATGTTTTTTCCCACAGACGGCGCCAATTGATGATCTGAGATCCAGAAAATAGGCTTTTTCCAGTTTTACAGAACCCTTGTAAAACCCTATTTTCTGGATCTCAGATCATCAGGACCAAATGATAGAGATATTAAGGGCTTCACAATCAAAAGATAAGGAAACTGTTTCTCAGTTGGTTCCAATCCAACTTCACATGAGAATGATACTAGCAGAATTTTGTGCTTGCCACTTATGAAGGTTAGCAAAATTGAGGAACAAAGTTGTGGAATGGCATATAATCTCAATGAAGATCAAGAATTTGATAACATGGATTTCCATAATTTAGATAGTTCCAATCTTGAAAAAGAGAGTCTAGATTCTGATGGCAATGATGGTCTTGCAATGGATGAAGCAACAAGCAAGTCATCTGTGAATTTTGGTTGTTCTAATCTTCAAGAACATGATTTTGATGGGAATGGTAATCAGGTTCTTGTATCCAAATTAAATTCTTTTCAAATATTTGGTGAAGATGTAGACTCTTCAATTCAATATTTTTTTGCCCTTCACTTTGCTGAAATGCTTGAGAATGAGCATGGGGAATTATTTGATAAATTTGATTCTAATCCAAGAAAATTGACATCAAAATCTTTTCTTGTTGCTGGGGCTGTTCTTGATATGGAAAAAAATGAAACAAGGGAAGGAAGACATTGCGAAAGCTGGTATCAATCTCGTGGTATTTGTGATTTGAAAGTGCAATTAGATAATCTTGTGATCCTTAAAGAAGAGAGATTTGAAATTAGAAGGCAGAGAAAGAAGAGGTATCCTTGGGATACTGCAATCATTTGCTGCTAAAAGAAACCGAGTCTCGAATGAGGAGTCGGCAGAGGAAGAAAATCAGGCCCTTGCTGCTGCTATTTGTTTGCCAACTGCCACTCCAAGCAGTTGCAACAGAAGTCCTTCCTGAAATCACTTGATAGTGGAATATATTGCATATGAGGCAACAGTTTAGGTATTATTAAAATTGATGAGATTCTTAAGTCTTAGTTCAAGGGATATGTCTTCCTTAATTTAACAAAGCCTTGGCAGTTTTAGTATTATAAATATGCGATGTATTATGTAAAGAGATACAATAATTGATTAAAGATGTAGCCTATATGGTTTTTCCTTCTCCTCCCTTTCCTCCTCCTCTTCTTCTTCTTCTTCTTCTTTATTATTATTATTATTATTATCGAAAAACTTCACATGGTATCAAAGCCATTAAAATTTTTGAGTCTCTTTTCCTGCTCTTCTTCTTCGCAATTCAAAGTTGGGTTTGGAGTCCCAGCTCACTTTCCCTTTTCTCTTGGCTGTTGCTTTGTCATCAATTTTTTTTGGGTATTGTGTGTTTCACCTACTGTGATTTTAGGGTTTCATCTATAGGGATTCTTACAAAAAGTTGCAGTTATTCCTTAGAGTATTACAAATGAATTTCTTGGTCCTACGAGTACGCTTTAATGGGCAGAATTTATTTCTCCTCAATTACAATAGGCTTGGGTTTGTGGTATAAGATATTGGATCTCCTTTCTCCTCAAAGTTTTGGGCATTCCTCTCCTTTTGCATTCCTTTTAGAGCCTGGGTGAAGTCCTTGCACCTCTTCTCCTTTATGACCAGGGTTTGAAGTCCCTACTATGTTTCTTTTTCTTCATAAAGCTATGGTTTGAGTCCCAAAAGCTGTTCTCCTTCCGATTGGTTTGAGTCCCTAAACTCTCTTTCTCCGTAAATTTCAATCCTAAAGCCCTGTTCTTTTAACCAACTTTCAATGGGGAGCAGGAAGCCTAGCCAAGTGTTGTGTGCCCTGAGAGAGAATCAAGTCACAGGTCGTGAAAAAGTGAAATCCTCAGTGAAAAGGGACAGATCCCCTTTGTTGATATTTCGACCCTTCCTGGAATGACCTATGATGACACAGAAGAAAGCTCGTGAGAGGGAGCTTAAGACCTCTTGTGTTGGTAATCAAATTCTGCATGTCTTTATTTCATAAACATGTTCTCCTTATATAGAGAGATTCCATGGAATTTAACAAGGAAAGACAAGCTTAATTGCAGCCTAAACTTAAAGGCTTGAATTAAGCTTATTACAATCTTAAATTTCTGCTGATTACTATCTTAAATTGCTGCTGAAATCATGATCAATCATTGCTGCTAATTGAGACGTTCTTTCCTTCTTTATCCTGTAGTTCTGATTGTCCTCTTCTTGCATAAGCCTTGTCGACGAATGCGTCTCTAACACCAAGTTTGTTGCTTCCTTTTGAAGGTGTTTGTACACCTGCTTTGGTCCTAGACCCATTGCAATGCTTCCAAGGAGAACTTTTGGGTCACTTTTTTACTGTTGGTTTTAGTTTTGATGTTTTGTGTTACTTATGAGTTGACCTTTGGATAGAATAATAATAATAATCTCATTAAGGTGAGTGTCAAAATGGATGAGATTGTCCTTAAACTATGGAGAAGATTACTCCTTAATTTAGGAATGAATTGTCTCTTAATTTGAGGGATATGTCTTCCTGAATTTAAAAATTTAAATCTTGGTAGTTTTAGTATTATAAATATGCAATATGTACTATATAAAGAGATATAGTAATTGAGTAAAGATGTAGCCTTTATGATCAACCATTGAAATTGGGAATTAACATAAATTGGTTAGTTTTAGTTCTTTCACATTTGTTTGTACTATTGGTTCTACATAATGTTGCCAAGAACTAGATTTGGGAATTATTTTGAAATTAAAAAAATCTTCAATCTAATTTTCTAGTACAATTAGAAAGTCTGTTTTTCTATTATTTAGCTATTCTATTATTCTTTAAGAATAATTCCTGCAATTCTATTATTTTTTATGAATAATTCCTTCATTTTAGGTTTAGCAATTTTCTAGTTGGCATTGATGTAGTGTTTTCGTATTTTGGCCCCTTTCCTAAATTCCTAATCCTAATAGCAATAGGATTAGTTATTAGTCTATAAATACTAACGTAATTCAAGTATTCTCTGAGAGCTTGTTCTTGTTCTCGTTTTAATTTTGAGAGTTTTAGTTCTTTTTCTTCTTCTTCTTCTTATTGCAGTGGTAGTAGTAGTTGTTGTTGACAATTGAAATTGAGGATTAATATAAATTTGAGAGTTTTAGTTCTTTCCCTTTTGATCACTCTATTGGTTGTATGTTAATTTGGTATCAGACTGGGTTTGATCAAGATTTCTTAATTTTATTGTGATCGCTTGCCTGTTCATCCACCAAACACATTCATCTTGTTATATTTGTTGATTTCTTGTAGTCCAACAATGTGACTTTACATCAAATAGTGAATGTGCAATTTGTGAGGAAACTACTTAGCGAAACACAAATCACTTTGCAACCAAAAGGTAGTAGTAAAGCTTTCTTATTGGGACACAATCACAACAGATAAGAAAATCTTGCTATCAACATAATATGAATTTGAAGTTAGGTAGCAACCTTTTTGAAGATTTTGAGAGAGTTTATTACTGTAAAAATTGATATTTATAAGCTATGTGCATTCTAATTTATACATAAAGAATCAAAGCTAATAAGAAAATTAGAAGGAATAAAATCTCTACAATTATGTCCTATAATTTAGTCTAAAATATGGCATGAGATCAACCCTTAATCTTTGTAATTATATCCTAAAGATCTCCTTACTGGTCAACACTCCCCCTCAAGTTAGTGAATAGATATTACTAATGCCCAATTTGCAAACCAAGTTGTGATAGGTCCTATTATTAAGCCCATAGTGAACACATCAGCTAGTTGCATGCCAGAAGTCACATGGGCTAAGTTCAAGACACCATCTATTATTTTTAATGAAGTGCCAATCAATCTTTATGTACTTTGTTTGTATGTTGGATCAGGTTTTGAGCTATATTGATGGCAGCTTTGTTGTCAAAGTGCATGAGTAATTTGCCCTTTCAATTCCTCCAATAGCCTTTGCAACCACAAAAGTTCGTGTGCTCCTTGAGCCATTGCTCTATACTCGACTTTAGCACTTAACCGAGCAACAACAGTTTGCATTTTACTTCTCCAAGTAACAAGGTTTCCTCCCACCACTATTGTGCAGCAACCAAAGGTTGATCTCTTATCATAAGGTGATCCAACCCAATTTGCATTTGTAAAGGCTTCTACTTAAAGATTATCATGTTTGGAGAAAAGGAGACATTTCCCAAGAATAGACTTAATATGTTGCAGAATGCAGAAAACAGCTTGTATATGTGAGTCGCGTGCATCATGCATGAACTGACATACTAAGCTAACTGTATATGCAATGTTTAGTCGAATGTGTGAGAGATAAATCAATCTCCTCACTAATCTTTAGTACCTACCAATCCATAGACTCACCAATTCTAGTTATAGCTTTTGATTGCACTTCATGGGAGACTCTACTGGTTTGCAGCCTAACATACTAGTCTCTTCAAGAAGATCCAAAATATACTTCCTCTGAGAAATAAAGATTTCCCTCTTTGATCTGGCAACCTCAACTCCTAGAAAATACTGAAGCTTTCCTAGATTTGTCATCTCAAATTCCTGAGCCAAAAAGCTTCTTTAAACGAGCCATTTTTTCTTTGTCATCTCCTATCATAATGATGTCATCATGAACTATAAAAAGAGTGATTTTATCCATAAATAGGGTATGATCAACATTGTTCTATTGATAATCAAAAGAAATCATGGGTTTGCTAAATTTGTCAAGCTATGCTCTAGGCGACTGTTTTAGTCCATACAAGGCCTTCTTCAATCTGCATACCTTTTTTTGGGCTTTCTCATTAGCAAAGCTTGGAGGAATCTCCATCTACACCTTATCTTCTAAATTTCCATGGAAAAATGCATTTTTCCTATCAAATTGCTGTAAGTCCTAATCAAGATTAGTAGCGCAAGATAATAGAACACTAATTGAGTTTGTTTTAGCAATAAAGGCAAATGTTTTTTGGTAATCCACTCCATAAATTTGAGTGAATTCCTTGGCAACCAATCTAGCCTTGAACCTTTCAATTAAATCATCAGCTTTGTGTTTCACAGTGAATACCAATTGCAACCTGTTTAAATTTGGGCTAGGCCTAACTCACCCCAAAAGCTAGCTCAAGGGGGAGGAGTGCCTATGGCCCATATAAGGGGCACACTACCCCTTTCCACAATTGATGTGGGATTCAACACACCCCCCTCACGCTCAGAATTTTACTGGTGTGTGACATATTTATAGGAGGCCCAACATCGGATGGAGAGACTTTGATACCATGTTTAAATTTGGGGCAGGCCTAACTCACCCCAAAAGCTAGCTCAAGGGGAGGAGTGCCTATGGCTCATATAAGGGGCACATTACCCCTTTCCACAACCGATGTGAGATTCAACACAACCAATTGGTTTTTTTCTAGGTGGAATAGATACAAACTCTTAGGTCTCAATTTTGCCGAGCCTTTCATTTCTTCGACCATTGCTCTCTTCCATTTAGAATATTTGAAAGCTTTCTTTTAATTTTGTGGGATAGATATAGAGGAAATAGACAAGATAAAAGCTTTATAGGATGGAGACAAGGAGTCATGAGAGAGAAAGTTAGAAATAAAGTGTTTAGTGCACGACATAATTCCTTTTTTTTTTATCAGTTGATTTATTTAGATCATCAATGGGTTCAAGGGTTAGAAATAACTCACCAGATGGATACGAGGAAAATTCTTGACAGCGAGTAGGTTGCACAATGACTTTTTCTACTTCTTGAGTATCTTCTTAAATCTGGTTTATCTAAATATTCAGTTATCTCTCCCTGATCAACAATAGTCGTTCTTTGAGTAAAATGCTCTAGAGTTATAGGATTAGGAATCTTCTCTCTCATTGCTCTTGGAGAGGTGATGAGGTGGTACTGAAGTAAGGTTCAGTCTCTAAACGTAATATCCATACTGATAAAATGTTTTCTAGATGGAGGAGGGTAACACTTGTAATCCTTTTGTGTGGGAGAATACCCAACGAACACACATTTAAAAGCCATGGGATCTACTTTCCCAATTATCTTAGCATGAACAAAGCACGTACATCCAAACATCTTGAGTGGAGCATTATAAGCAATTCTTTCTTGTGGCACCTCTAAAGGACCTTTAAAGGCAAGAGGGGACTTTTAAAGGCAATAGCTTTGAGAGGCATTTTATTAACGAGATAAGCAGACCACATCTCCTCAATAGGTTTTTTGAAGATTTATGGTGAAAAGAAGAGATCCTGTTACTTCCAACAGGTGCCTATTTTCCTTTCAACAACACTATTTTGGGCACCAGTGCAGGGACAACAAGTTTGATGTAGTATCCTACTAGACTGAGTATAAACAAATCTTGTGAAAAGATTAAAAACAAGAAAACACATCACATTTTGTCTTTATCAAATAAACCCAAGTCATTCAAGTGTAGCAATCAATAAAAGTAACAAATCAATGACTAACAGATAGGGAAATAGTCTGTGTAGGTCCCTAAAAGCAGAATGGATAGTCATAAAAAGGGTCATACTCCTATTATTTCTCAAAGAATAAGAGCTTCTTGTATGCTTAGCATGCTTATAAGCATCACAAAATAAAGAACAAAATAAAGAACCAAATTGAGTCCTTACTTATTAGATAAAGTGTTTCTAGAACATAAAATGATAGATGTCCTAATGGTTTATGCCACTATATGATTTCTTAATTGACATCCTTATTTTCTCTAAAAAAAGCTTGAGATGAACCAGAATTTGGATTCCCTTCCAATATGTATAAGCGGTCCTTTCATTCATTGTTTGTCGGAGATGTCTTTCTTACCCTTTTAAAGGGGGAAATTACACTTTAATTCTTAAGTTTTAGCATAATTAATGAATAAGTTTGTATATTTTTAAAATTGATACTTAAATCTTTTTATAATCAGTTCGTCTAAACTCTAGCATGTTCATTTATTTTGTTGCCATTAAAAGCGTACAAATATTTTTATTGCCCTCTTTTTAAATTAAAAATATTAAAAAATTAGGATTCCGTCCTTTTTTCCTTATCTATCAAAATTTAAACACTTTGGTCTTTCATTTTTCATTTGAAAGCACACTTAAGTCCCCCTTAATTTTTGTTCAGATTATCACATTCAACTAATTTTTAATACTTGTCCTTCAATTTCTATTCATTAAAATACTTCAATATTTGATGATTTCAAAACTTTAAGAAAAAGTTTACAACTTTAGATTTTCAGCTATTTTTAAGTGGTATCAAGTAGACTTAAAATATATTGTAGACTTTCACAAAGATATTTTAGGAAGAAAATTGTATTTTTAGATGTTTGACCACCTATTAGCTTTGAATTATTGTGTATAATGGATGGAAGAACAATGGTTTTGGACCGACTGAATATAGAGGGATTTAAAGATGCAATATAAAATGCTTCACTCACATTGGTAGGGATTTAAGTGTTCATGAGGTATTTTAGTTATTTGAAATGTTTGTTTTCCTTTTGGCTTGTTGATTAATAGAATTATGGATGAAAAGACTTCTAATTTGGACATACTTATTTTCGAGGAATTTAAGTATTCAATTTAAAAAATACAGGGACAGATCCATTAGTAACGCTAAAATTCAGGGATTAAAGTGTACTTTACCTAACATATATGCTTCAACTTGAGAGGGAGTATTATAGTAAGTCAATTATTTAAATATTATTAGCATACTTATAGGATACATTAGCATAATTAAAGGGATATTTTCCTAGTTAGAATATATGATTATAGGATATTTTGTATATAAATATTTTATCATTCTCAGAGAAATATACACAGAAATTCAAACTTCCACAACGAAAATTAGGTCACCAATTGAAGACCAATTTCTCTCATTGCTAGCTAGAAAAGGTTTTTTGACCACCTAACGGTAGTTTCTAAGAAGTCCAAGTCACCAAACTATTGAATACAGCCCATGAATCTCCATTATCTTTTGCTGCCGTCTTATGCACCAGTTTGTGATGGTTATTTTTGGGGTGACTCCTCTCTCCAACGTTGTCTCAACGTGATTGGCGCTGTCCTGAGAGTTTCATTGGCTTTTCTTGTGTTTCTATTGGTATCTTCACACATGTCAACCTTTGGAACATTGGGTGATGTTTGATCTGTTATGTTTTTGATTTGATTGCAAGTTTACTGCTATATCTCTTGCTTTGGAGTTGTGATTGCTAAGAACTTTTTTAGCATCTCATTTATTTGAAGCCTTCATATAGGTTGTGAATGACCTGTTTGTGAAATTCAGTAAATTGGTTTGTATTTTGGCATCTTAAATTACGCGCTGTGAGTTAGTCTCTATCAGTCTCATACAATGGTGGTTGGGGAATCTCTCATCTTTTGATAAAACTATTTTAGTATCTGTTGAAGAGTTTCTCCTGTTCTCCTAATGTAAAGCATCATTACAGCCTAACAGTTTCTCTATCATTTGCAATTTAGTTTGTATAAAACAGGTTATGGCATTTGCAATTTAGTTTCAGTTTTTTTGCTTGAAGTTAATTTTCCTAAATTTTAATTGTTCTTGCAGTGATTGAATGTACTGGTTTTCGCGTAAATGATGCTAGAAGAAGGGTATATCGTGCACGGTTTTCTTCAGTAACTGAGAAAGACATTTTCAAGGCTCTGGACAACCTTGCTCAACCCAACAGAGACGAGGCATTGGCTGTAGATGCACGGCAAGAGATAGATTTAAAAGTTGGCGTTGCTTTCACAAGATTTCAAACTAGCTTTTTCCAGGGAAAGTACGGGAATCTTGATTCAAGAGTTATCTCGTAACCCCTCTCTCTCTCTTTCTCTCTTCCTCTCTCTACAATTATATTTATCATGCAAGAGTTATCTTCAGGATTTTGAGGCTTTCTTTAATGCTTTAGGTAGTTTGAATGCATTGTCCGGAATGCTGTCCTGGTCTCGAATCAGTGACCTCAAATAGTTTGGAGAAAATAATAGAGTTAATGGATGTGCATCTGGATTTATTTGTTGATTTGCTTTTGAGGATAATTAGACAATGGAGTATCCCTTTCCTAGCCATCATTCCCGAAAGTCCTTCTGAGAAACAAATATGGTCTTATTGCCAACTTTATATTTTGTTTACAAAAATGATTGTGAATTGTGATGCCTAGGAATGAACTTGCAAGGCCTTTTGCAAGTGACAACATCTTTTATGCTGCCTTCTTGCCTCTCTACTCTAGCATCTATCAATTTTTTTTTTATAACTTAATCCTGCCGCATAGGGATGAGCAGTATTCGGTTCAAACCGAAAAAACCGACCGAACCGAATTAATTTGAAAATTTGGTTCGGTTTTTTATTCATTTGGTTTTTAATTTCAAAATTTTTGGTTATTTCGGTTCGATTCTGATCAGAAAAAAAATTAAAAAAATCGAACCGAACCGATTAGTATAATAATATATTATTTTCAATAATATAGAGAGATTAGATCATATTAAGGTTAAAATATTCCAATTAAATTTTAAAATGCTAAAAATAAAGTGTAAAAAATAAAAAAATTATTAAAAATTTAAATGGATCAAACCGAACCGAATCGAACCAAACAGATCGAATGCTCACCTCTACTGCTGCATGTTGTACTCTTTTGATAACCATAAGTTGAAGGGATAGGCATCAAGTAAAATTGCAATAACAAAGTAAGGTGACTTGTTAGACCCCAAGCTTTTGAGACTGAAATGTGACATTTGAATTGATACTAAAAGTCCGTAATTAAAATAGTACAATCGTAGATTATGTGGACATGGACAAGAGACGGCTCTGGACTTTAACAATTTTTATAAAATCAAAACATAACACACGGGGAACATGCCACACACCTATGACACACATAAACATACAAACATATATACATGATTAATAATAAAAAAAACTTACATAAGATCCATAGTTATTAAAGGCTCAAGGCTCACTAAGGCGTAAAGGAGTCTTGGGGCCTAGGCTCTAAGCACATGTTCATCTGAAAGAATGAGACTTAAAAAATAAAATAAAAAGGCAATTTTAGATAATTAAGAAGCATAGAACCTAAGTAACATGTTAATATTTATTTTCTTTGGACGTATATGACATATAATCCAGAAATATATTACTTAAATAGCATGTTAGTGTCATTTTTGGAAAAATAAATAAAGAAGCAAATATCGTACTGCTATAATAAATTACTCATGTAGCATTATCAATGCATTTAAAAAGGATAGTTTTCAATAAACTAGAAATGAAGGAGTACAAAAAGAAATTAAGGTGAGAAAGATGATAAAGGAATACTGAAGGTGACCTCTTAATTATAGTCTAATTAGGTCGATGGGGAAGGAAGGAGAACCTCTGATTAGATTATGTAGGTAGGGAAAACCTCTTAATTCTGTTAGCATGAGAGGGAGGGATATTTTTGTAATTGCTTGTTTCTCCTATTCCTCCCTTCAAATGAAAATTTTATACTCTGTAAGAGGTAGTGTTTTGCTTGTTCACTGATTCATTATTCTAATTCACATGTTTGTTGTGCGAGTCTTTTCCAGCATTGAATATGCAGCAAACTTACATGTATTGGAATCATGCGAGGGGTAATGTGGGCAAGGCAATCTTGTCAATTGGAGGCAATATGAATGTTGCCCCCTGCTGATAGCTTTCCTCGCTTGTGATTGCATGTTTACTTGATTGAAACGTGTTCATTTTTGTGTATGTATTGGTGCATTCTGTGTTCCATTTTCATTCCACTTTCATCTCTAGCAATCAGTTAACTATGCTTGCCAATTGCCTGTTTCAGCTATGGGCCTTGTCAAACACCTACCCTTGGCTATTGTGTACAACGTTATTTGCAAATTGCAACTTTTAAACCGGAAAAGTTTTGGGCTGTGCAACCTCACATAATTGTTGATGGCTATGAACTTCAACTAGAATGGGAGCGTCACAAGTTATTTGACTTAGATGTGAGGTGTTCTTTTCCTTGAGTTGGATTATCTATAGTTTTTATTTATAAAATAAGGTGTTTCAACTTTCAAATTTCTACATGTTGCAGGTTGCTATGATGTTTCAAAAGCAGGTAATACAGGATGGAATATTAGAAGTGATTGATATATCAGAGAAACAGGAAAACTATAGTCGCCCTCCTGGTCTCAACACTGTCAACCTTCTAAAGGTTAGAATACTTGGAATGAACAAATGGTATTTGGTTTCGTGTGATGGACACTTCTTTCTTTTTTTTCTTTTTCTCTTTTTTTTAATCTTTTTGTTATGTGTGTTGTTAAACTGTTTTTATGTTTTTATGATATAGTTAGATGTGTATTTTGTTAGTGTCTATTGTTAGACAAGGAAGTTAGGGGTATAAAGGCTATGATAATTTATAATATTATAAATGTTTGGTGGACCAAAAGGGGCATATATATAAATATATATAAGTGTAGTTAGCTGAATAAGACCCTACGTTTATGTTTTATTTTGCATTTTAATTCAAACATTTATATTTTGGATGAACTGGACCAACGTTTGTGCTTGGTTGTAATATTGGCCAATTTTTTAAAAATCAAAATGTGAGAATTCATGTGGAATGCCACATGTAATATTTTATTGTGAAATACTACCAACTTTTACTTGACCACAGGTAACTAACACTCCTTCCATCTCATAATTTTTATTCACCTTACTTTTTCACACATATTAAGAAGGATAATTTTTTTATTAACTTTCAATTAATCAAGTTTTTTAAAATATTAAGAGATATTTTGAATACTTGTTTAGACAAATGACAATTAATGAGGTTGTTTTGGAAATAAGATAAAATTAAATAGGGTTATAATAGTCAATTTATATGTTGCTATAATATAATAAAGAAAGTGGACAATAATTTTGGAAGAACTTAAAAAGGAAAGATGGACAAAAATTATGGGATGGAAGGAGTATATTTAATTCCAAAGACAAGTAATCTGATTGTTAAATATTACACCTTCTTCAACAGTAGGTGAATTTTGTTTTGCATTACTAATTATGAAGATTTTATAGCAGAACTGCTATTTAACGAAACTGGATATCATTGACAAAGTTGGATTCAATAAAGTCAATACTTACCACGCCTTTAACTAAGTTTACCCTTCGTAAAATATTTTTAAAGTAGCAGCATTATAAAATACATTCAAAATAGCAGCATATACAAAATAACCAAGAATAACATGTCTACTATAAGATCTTCATAATTATTAATGTAAAATTAAATTCATCTAGTGTTAATGGTGTAGACTGCATATTTAACAATTGGGTTGCTTGTCTGTGGCTAAAATATATTAGTTAACTAGATTAAGTGAGAGTTAGTAATATTTTCACATGTAGAATTAGTTTATATTTAAAAATAATAAAATATTACATGTGCACCACCTAAGTCTTAGATTCTCACATTTTGATTTGGAAAATTGGCTAAAATTGTGAATCCATCTAAAATTTAAAAATTTGGATTAAAATGCAAAATGACACAAAAGTTGGACCTTTTTCAGCTAATTGGCCTTTGTTTTACTACAATTGTATTCTTATAGTGATAAGTTTATATAAGTTACATCCTACTAATTTAATTCATTATTATAACTGAATTAATCAGTTGTAATTGTTTTTAACAATCCAGTTGTCGTCTTAAATTTTTATTTGAATTGATTAAGTTTGTATAAATTAATAAATGCATGCAATAATCATGAGAATAATAATTCTAATGTATCTGTAATAATTCCTTTGCTATTAAAAAATATTTCTACCAAAAAATATATAGAACTTGTTGTGTATAATATAATATGTACATGCACGGGCAGTGTACATGAAACAATCTGTATTTTTGGAAAAGAAATCTGAAAAATGTGAAATTCTTGGTCTAATAAAAGTTCATTGAATTTATTTTCTACAGATGATATTGCTTCTTTTTTGTGTTAGTTTTCAATGCTACCATTCCATTTATATTGGGTTAGAAAGTTGGGTTGCTACTTTACTATGTTTGAGAGCTTTTGTTGGATTGGAAAGGATGGTGTTTAATCTAGGGGATATGTGAGAAAAGAAAATGAGAGGTTGAGTAAATTTTCATCTTTTAAGCATTAATGGTAGAATAGTCATATTTATTAATATTAATAATGTCGAGAGAGGGATAGCTCTTATTCTTCCCATTTTGATAGAAAAGAAAACTATTTGCCTCCTTATCATTGTGCCTTTCTTTTTAACCCTATTAAACTCCTAACAAGGTATCTCTTTTCTTTGACATTTTTATTTCTTATCCTTTCTTGTCTCTCCATCCAAGCAAAGTACAATCCAGGTCCAGGTCCAAGTCCAACGCCTTAATAGTGATACACTTTTTTACTCTTGTAACCAAACAAAGTACATTCACGAAGGAAAGAATATCACATATTCCCCTATATTTTGTAGAAGACTTGTCAAAAGAGAAAGGAAAATGAATGGAAGTCTTATAAGCAATGGTAGTACCGTAGTAGCCATCATTGTTAAATAATTTGTATTTCAGATTAGATTTGAAGATTTTTTTAGTAGTGGATTTTTATGCAGTTTTGTATTTAAAGGTTACAATTTTTACCACAAAAATATATGAAAATATATTTTTTGGTACCATTTATAGGGTGAGTGAGTAGAAATTAGGGCTTTCCTTTATATACTAGGAAAGAAAGAAACCCAAAAATTACAATAGTACTTTTTGATAATTAGAACTACCCTAGGCGGACTGTACCATACCATCGCTTAACACCTTTTCCTAGTGCTTCAACTGTGAAGCATCTTCCCTAATATTAGCATCAATCTCGACACTGATTGATTCTGTAGATTATCACAATTATTTTTTTCTTCTGCCTTCTTTTCTTCATATAATTTGTTATAGAGATTTGCCATACAAAATATTATATATCTTATTTCCAAAATGCATATGCTGCTTGGTTCAGTTATGAACCTGGCTTTGCACTCGGTCTCTAATAGCCTTAGTTTCTACTTTGCTGGGATCAGCTTAAAAACTTGCAAGTTGATGAGTCCCAGCTGAGCTGTCTGAGCTCATAAAGCGTTCTTTGTGCTTGATCTGAGATTGCACCGTGTTAAGGAATATTGTTGGTCAAGCCAATTATATGATTAGTTAGATACATAAACAGATTCTTCAAAGGTAATGGCATAGATATTTTGAAGATGTTTTACTATTCCTCCCCACACGTTTAGGGTGGATAAGTGAAGGGGGAAGGGGGGAAGTTAAGATGACAAGAGGGAAGTGGAAAAAAAAAAACAATTGACAGGTTCTGGACACTGATGTGGATTTGGTGTCTAACAGAGTTGAATAATAACAAAGGAACCATATAATCAATCCTAACTAGTTTGGAATTAAGGTTTAGTTGTTGTTTAATCCTGCTCATTTTGAAGGAAACAACTAAGACCGAAGGATAAAGTGTACGCATGATTGTAGGATTTTAATATATCTTCCTTTTTACCATATTAAGGAGGATTAATTATCTTCTTTCCTATAGTTAGTTGCATCCTTATCTCTTCTCAAATTCCTTATTTATTCCCAGATGGAAAAAGCTAGAAAGTGGAAGTTATTTGTTTAGAATGTGACTACCAATGAATGCATTGTCTTGATTTCTTCAGGTTGCTTCGAGTGCATTAGGCATTGGACCTCAAACAGCCATGCAATTAGCTGAACGCTTGTACACTCAAGGATTTATCAGGTTTTCTTGCTTCCTTTCTTAAATCTAACTACTCTGTTGTCTTTGACCTCTTTCATTTTTCAAGGCTAGGATTTGAATTAGTTGCTGAGCTAGATTTTTATTATTTAATTTTGTTTTGGTGAGATGTATTGAAAGGTATATTTCTGAATTAATAATAACTTGGTACATCTCAAATATGATGTATACAAGTATTCTACCCTAAATAGGAAACTAAAATTATAGGAAATTATGAATACAATAGGAAAGAATCTACATTCACTGCATAATAATCTGCAGCTGCTATAATTAAGGGATTTACAAGGATTCCAATACTCTCTCTCAAGCTAGTTCATGTATATCATGCATGCCTGACTTGCAAACTAGAGTATGAAATAATATGCTTCTTAAACCCTTAGTGAAAACATCGGCCAATTGCTCCTTTGAATTCATGTGAGAGACACTCAAGGCATGGGATCTTTACCAAGCACATGAATCCTAATCTAATCAAGGGATTTAACAAGGATTCCAATTTCCAACAAGATGTAAAAGACCTGAAATGGAGAAGGGGTTAGAATCAGCATAAGCTTCCCTTGCTATATGTATAAATTAGTTGCCAAGTCCTAGATATGAGTACTATTTGAGCTGTATGAAATAATTAATTAATGGAGTTCCATGTTGTAGTTTAACAGGAAATTATTGGGTAAAATCGGTGTATATTATTCTATGAATGATAGAGCTATATATACAGATTACAAAGGCTCATACACAGTAAGAATATCAATCTCCTGCAAATCCGCCTCCTAGAAATTAGTCCTATAATTATGCTCTTTATACATGGTAGGTAATCAGTCACAGGTGTACATACTATAACACTCCATTTCAAGCTGTACTCTGACTTAGCACTAAATCTGGATATCACATTCTGCTTCTTACTTTTCCATGACACTAGATTTCCTCCAACAAGACCTTCTATCACTTTTAGATCCAACTCAAGTAGTATCTAAGAAGTATGTGAAAAGCACTCGATCGTTGCATACCTTTGATCGTTATAAAGTATGTTGAGTCCAAGAGTCCCTTTTAGATAACATAAAGTTTGCTCTAGAGCGGCCCAATGTTTTACTGGAGGAGTAGACATGAACTGGCTAACAACACTTATTATAAAAGCAATATCTAGCCAAATCATTGTAAAATAGTTTAGCTTTTCAACCAACCTCATGTATCTTTTTGGGCCTATAATGGGTCGTCATAGGCATCCAAATTTTTTGAGACATATTAGGAGTCATTAGTGTGCTATAAGGTTTAGCTCCTAACTTCCTATTCTTTGTAGCTCCTAACTTCCTATTCTTTGTTAAGTAAATCAAGGACATATTTTCTATGAGATAGAAAAATTTCTTTTTTACTCAAGACTTCTTGCTCCAAAGAAATACTTAAAGCTGACCCAAGCCTATGGTATGAAAGCTAGCATGCAAGAAGGATTTGGGAAAGGAGATCTCCGCATAATCATTCTTTATGATGACAATGTCATCTACGTACACAACAAGAAGAAGGATAATACCAACATCTAAATGTATATAGGACAAGTATTTGTGGAGGTTTGCTGAATAACATTGATACCCCTTTTGAAGATGAGAATATCTCAAGAAGATACACTTTAAAGTTTTAGGATTAAGTTTAGTTATATGAGGTCGAACATCCCATATTGCAAAAAATACATGGTTCCAATGGAAACAATGACTTATTAGGAAAGAGTATACCATATGGAGTATCACCATTAAGTACCGAGGAGGGTATGCGATTAATGAGAAAGCATGTGGTAGAGACAGTCAGCTCAGAATTTAGAATTGCTTAGGAACTTGCATTTGGAATAACAGGGCTCGGGCAATCTTAAGAAGCCTATTATTCCTTTCAACAATCCCATTTTAAGTTGGTGTATCCACACATGATGATTGGTGAAAAATATCATCTTGAGTTATATAAGTGTGAAATGAGTCTGACATGTATTATTTAGTGCTGTGTTTTTGCAAAATATGCACAGAAACATTAAATTGAGTCTTGATTTCAGTACAAAAAGCAGAAAAATAAGAAAATATTCAAAACGATGCTCATAAAATAAATTCAAGTCATTCTAGAAAATCATCCACAAAAGCGCTGAAATATCTGAACCCAGTCTTAAACCCAACAGGACAAGATCTCCGAATGTTTGAATGAACTAGTTCAAAGGCAGATTCAACCCGTTTATTGATTCTAGAATTGAGTGAGATACGTTGGTGTTTTGCAAAATGACAAAACTCGCATTCCAGTGAAGGGACATAATGAAATTAGGGGCATAAATTTTTCAAAATTGGTAGGGAAAGATGTCCTAACTGGCAATGTGCTTCAAATGGAGAGAGCACACTAGAACAAATAACTGACTGAGGCATCTATGCATCCAAAATATAGAGATCATCAAATACATGTCCTTTTCCAACAATCTTTTTCATCATAAGATCCTGAAAAAGGCAATGATCGGAGAAGAGATAATAATTTAGATCTTTGGTAAGTTTATTCACATAAATTAAATTAAAGGCAAGATTGGGTAAATTTAACACAGATGATAAAGTGATGGAAAAAGTAGGCTTAACAATCCTAGAATCCTCAACATTATATTACGACCCATCAATTATGGTTACAGGAGAAAGTTTCTTATGTGATTGGAAACTAGAGAATGTATGAGGATTATCTGTTATATGATCTGTGACACCAGAATCAATGATCGATTTGTTTGAGGAAATAAGGCATGTTTTACATGTCTCAATAATAATAGTGACTGAGTGGACCTTTTAAGTAGGTCCTAATACTGGATATATTCATTAGCTGAGATATTGACAGTATTCCCAGAAACAGATGGATGTAGCAACATTAACCATCAGAGTCTTCTGATTTTATTTTGCAACTTCTTACAATATCTTTTTGCATGGCCATATTTCTTACAGTACCAACAAAAAAGATCACTCAAATTATTGGTCTCTGTAGCATTTCTACCTCAATTATTATTTTCTCATCCTCCTTTGACAAGCATAGACTTATTATCGATGACCACTTTTAAATTTCTAACTAATCAACCAACAAGTAGAATTGCAAAACCGAACACAACTCAGCACCAAAAGAGTAAACTAAAGAATCATAATAGTACCTGAAAATCAGATTTGAACGAGACCCAATCCAACAACGTCACAAATCTCACAAAATCCAACACTTCAAAGCACCACCAAGAAAGAGGTTCCAAAAAACAAAATAACACGCAGGGCTGGAATTGCAAGGCATGTCAACAAAAAAACTAGATGCGGCTTCCGGACATCGTGAATAGTACCACTGAACAGCATCCGAATAGAAAACCTCAAAAAGTTGAAGGCCCTGATACTATGTAACAAACTAGATTTGCAAGAAATAGTTAATGTATTCTCTATTGAACAAGGTATTTATATACAAATTACAAGGTCTTGTTAAGGTAACAAATGATTCTCCTAAAAATCCTCTATGTAGTATCTATTAGCCTTGCGATTTTGCAATCTATATCTATTCTAATGATGTATAGATTATGTTCACACTATAACAGTTTGAAAGGCAACAAAACATGTAACTCCTCATATAGTTTCTTGAATTCCATGAAAGTGAACTATGAGTGATTTGACAGCATTTTCAGCACAATAAAAAGCTTGGCACACATCATACATTCCAGATACATTTCCCTTACCAGAATATAAAAATTCCAAATAATTCATTAATCCTTTTACTAGCTCACAGTGATCAACTAAACCAGCCACCTCACTATTAATAGAATTGGTAATTTGCAAAAGTAAGCGGGCATCATCCCTGAATCATGCTTATTTAGTCTCATCATTGAGATATCTTAGGTTAAATGGTCATCTTTTTCAACACTTCTCAAGTATACTTAGATTTTTTTCCTACTCCACTCTAGATAATTAGGCCCTCTCAACTAATCTTCTGTAATTTTGGTAGGTGTTGGGATACTTTCAACAATATAGGATTTACTACTGCTAGCCATTTCAAGATTCACTCAACAACAGAAATATAACACACAGAATCAAAGTTCAGAACCAAACAAAAAACCACAGCCCCTGCCTTCAAACAGTAAACTCACAATAAAAGAACAACACTCTAATAGTACTCGAAAGGAAGAACCTTTCTCCAGCAAGGTCTGACGGCAGAAGTGACATAGGCGAGTGGCTAGAAATGTCAAGGCGATGCCGGAGAAGGAACCAGAAGTCAGATGGAGGTGCCACGCGTTGCCACTCGCCTACGCGTGAAGACTGCAACAGAAACAGCAGAGTGTTCGGGAGACTCACTTGCTCACCCCCCGGTCGCTGGTCTCTGAGGATTAGTCGGAAACCCACATGTGCTCCTCTCTAAGTTGGTGGTGAGACGAAACGATCACCGGAAAAGGTAATCCAAGCACACCAGTTTCATTGGAAAGGAAACCCAGAAACTAAAAAACTCAAAATTGAGCCAGCTCTGATACTATGTAGTTTAACGGGAAATTATTGGGTAAAATTGGTTTGTAATATTGTATGAATGATAGAGCTATATGTGTAGAATAGAAGGGTTCATATATGGTAAGAATATCAATCTCCTACAAATCTGCCTCCTAGAAATTAGTCTTATAATTATGCACTCTATACATGGTAGGTAATCATTCATAGCTGTATATACTATAACGCGTGTTTTATTTCTATAGTATTGGCTCCAATGTTTGAGTCTTTATTTTCCTTCAAGCCCTTTTCTTACTATTAGAATGCTACTCTATTTGAAGTTGGTGGACCTTGAGGGTCAACTAGCCAAATAGTAGCTTTATATTCCTATTGTATTTAGGGGTCTTAAAATTCTACATTGTTAAAGTTAGAATAATAGAAGAGAGAAGAAAATAATACGAGAAGATTTACGTGGTTCGGATAAGAGAGCCTACATCTGCGGACACAAAACCTCAATGGGCTACATCTTTATTGAATTGGATTCTCTTTTTATAATACAAAGACTTTCTTAT
The DNA here is from genome assembly GCF_001659605.2 of Manihot esculenta. Taxonomy (NCBI): domain Eukaryota; kingdom Viridiplantae; phylum Streptophyta; class Magnoliopsida; order Malpighiales; family Euphorbiaceae; genus Manihot; species Manihot esculenta. The sequence goes on along the minus strand of NC_035161.2, from coordinate 1,915,201 downwards.
TTATAATGGAGGATCCAAGATATATATGATATGATATTATAAATTAAGGAGTCCTCTAACTATAATAAGTATATATCAAATCTCGCACAAAGGCACTCACACAAAGTACAAAAATGTAAAACTATCCTTAGAATTGCATTTTCCTCTCCAAAGCAATGGCGGCGAGGCACTCACACAACAAAGTACAAAAATGCAAAACTATCCTTAGAATTGCATTTTCCTCTCCAAAGTAATGGCGGTGAGGAAACATCAACACAAAATCTCTCTCCAAAGGCAATATCGATAAACATCAATACAAAATCCCTTTCCAAAGGCTATATCAGCTAGGAAACATCAACACAAAGTCCCTCTCCAAAGGCAACATTGGTGAGGAAACATCAACACAAAACAACTCATAGGATTGAACAAACCATACCAATCGAATACAAACATAGGTGTGAATAATGCCCATAAATAGTACCAATGAGTAGTGCCCATAAATAGTACCCGTGAACAGTGTTGGTGAACGGTGCCGATGAACAATATGGATGAACAACACCAATAAACTGTGTCCAAGTCTCATAATTGAATGCTCTGATGCCATGTTGAAGTTAGAATAATAGAAGAGAAAAGAAAAAAACACGAAAATATTTATGTGGTTCGGCTATGAGAGCCTATATCCATAGATACAAAGCCTAAAAGGGTTACATTTTTATTGAGTTGTATTCCCTTCTCATAATACAAAGGCTTTCCCATTTATAATGGAGGATTCAAGACATATATGGTGTGATACCATAAATTAAAGGATTCTCCAATTATAATAGAAATATTTCAAATCCCCCCATTTTAGGAGTATATTGATACATATATTATTCTATCTATTTTTTAGGATTACAAATCCTATATTAAATAGGAATAACTTTCCTTAACACTCCCTTTAATTCTAGCATGGAATCTCATCAATTCTACCGTATATAGACCCTAAACTTCTATGTATTGAGTTTTAGTTTTTCAGCAACAATGTTCCAGCAGAGTTATTTTTCTCTCAAGCACTCTGTCTATGAGTGTGTGATGTTCTAGTGAGCTTACACTTTGTGTTATAGATGGTTTAGTATTTTTCCCTTTTTGGAATTCCTGTTCCTTGCAGTAGGACTGGTTATTTTAGTAGAGAGCTTAACTATTGTTAATAATTGAGAATCAATGCAAATTTGAAAATTTTATTTCTTTCGTCATTCATTGCTCTATTGGTTCTAATCAGTGTGCATGTTGTTATATGCTTCATTTGATTTTCTAGTCCCCAAATTGTTAGTGAAATCTAATAACCTATGATAATTGCTTTACATTATTATTTCAGTTATCCACGTACAGAAAGCACAGCCTACCCTTCCTCATTTGACTTCAAAAGCACACTTGGTGCAATGTCAAACAATTCAACATGGGGTAACTATGTCCGGAGATTGCTTGCTGATGGTTATCACAAACCGCGATTAGGAACTGACGTAGGTGACCATCCTCCTATTACTCCAATCCAATTAGCAAGTGAGAATATGCTAGGCAAAGATGCTTGGAGACTATATCAGTATGTCTGTCAACATTTTATAGCATCTGTGTCTCCTGACTGCAAGTATGTGAGGTAGGGACTTAAGGTTTTACCTTTTCATTTCTAGTCTATTATTAGTGTCCATTTTGGGATTCTACTATTTTTAATTTTTCTATCTTTAATTCCTACTGTTTTTGCTTAATTCTATATTTGTTTTACCATGCATGTACCTCGTGTTTTATGCATGGTACATGTAGACATGAGGGCATATTGGACCCTAGGCAAGGTTTAGTGGGAAGGTGTGCTGATGTAGCATACTCATATTGAAGTATATATAATTTCTGCAAGAAAGATTTTAGTGAGTCATAGATGACAAAAAAACTATGATATTGCTTTTAGCTGAAATAGGGGAGCGTGGTGCTGTTGTAATTTGTAACACGGTTGAAAGTTCAATCTTATGCAAACTATTCAATTTCATTTAACTTCTACCTCATGACATGCAAACCAATTGATTAAAAAATCATCCAAAACCATACTATTGAAAGACATTTTTCCTTTGTTGAAAAGAAGGCCAGATAGGTTTGCCTAAATTTTGATGCTTATATGGATTATATAGTTAAGATTTTCTGCTTGATGGCAATAGTCCAGAAAGACTGGGTCAAGAACCAGGGCTTTTGAAGGTGTACTACGGGAAAATTATAAGAAGAAAGAAGTCCAAGGTGTCTTACAGAAAAAACTATAATAACGGTCATGTTAGTTCAATTTGATCCAACTTTGTGGTACTGCAAGTCGGTGTCACATATAGAAGGAGGAGATATAAGAGGGAGAATCACGTGAGAGGTGAAAGAGAGTAGTTACTTGTTCAGTTGTGACAGCTGTCTCAGTTAGTTAGACAGTTATGAGAAGAGCTCATCAGCTCAACTAATAAACAGAGAAGGGAGAATCTGTTGTAGGCATTCAGAACTCTCTCTATTCTCTCTCTCAATTCTCTCTTCCTCACTTCTAATTCCCTTCTTCTTCTTCTTCTTCTTCTCCTCCAATTCTCTCATCTCTTCTTCTTCCCTATTTCTCTATTTCTTAACCTTTCTAATGCAGTAAGTGCAGAAGCCTAACAGTCTGCAACTGATTTTCATTTTGTTTCTAATGTTGATCTTTATTAGCTTTATGATTATATGCTAATTTTTGCTAATCTCTTCTTATGGTTTGCTACATGGATGCATTTCAGGACAAAGGTGGAATTTTCTGTTGGGGGAGAGTTCTTCCATTGTATAGGCAAGCGTGTTACAGTAGAAGGATTTACCTGTATCATGCCATGGTTGGCAGTAAGTGAGAAAAATCTCCCTCAGTTTACAATTGGTGAGAAAATAGAAGTTTCAAAGGTGGATCTCTATGAGGTATTGTTCGGATGTCCATGTTTGATAGTTACATATTTGTGAAAATTTATCAGTTATATGCTCCTTTTAATTAAATCTCAGTCCAAATTGAGTTAGTTTTTCAGCCATATGAATCATTTCCTTTTCATCAATGGGCTTTAGCTCATTGGTACTTGAGTCGTCTTCAAGGCTATAGGTCTCGTGCTTGAGTAAATTGTACTAAAATAATAATTTCCTTTTCATACTCATTTTAGAGTTATATTCTTGGAAATGTCTATATATGTTAATCTTTCTTGGTTTGTGGCAAGATTTTGCCAAATTGTGTAAAAAGACAATTTTGTCCAACTATGGGTTTTAGGTGTTCTTTTTATGTTTAAATAGGTGAATTAATGTAAAAGAAGGATATGTAGGAACCAAAAATCTTGTATAAGATGAATTGCTACAAAGAAGTTGAATGATTCACATAACAGGACTCGAGGTTGATGAGAATTCAGCAGCATGTTGGCCAAGTTATGCAATACATGTTGGCCTATCTATAGATAATTGCTTCTCCACAGAAATAAAAGTAAAAGGATACTAATTAAGAAAATTAAGCTAACATAACTCTAGAATTTATCTAACTTAATTAGAAAGGGAGACAAATTTCCTTTACTAAAATAGGTGCTAGCCAAAATCTCCCGAGATTGGAAGATCTTCCAAGATTGAGTTGTAGTTGACTTCTCCATTTGACTAGTTTGGTTTAAACCGTTAATTGAACATAGGCTAGGTTTGTTTTTGTTAAATTTGGATCAGGGCTAACTCACCCAAAAATTAGCTCAAGCAAGGGCACATTACTCCTATCCTATCTCAAATCAATGTGCAATTCAACACACCCTTCATGCCCAAAACTTCACTGGAGCGTGAAATATTAAGGGAGGCCCAACAACGGTGGGGAGGCTCTAATACCATGTTAAATTTAGATCAGGCCTAATTCACTCTAAAGGCTAGTTCAAGGGGAGGAGTGCCTAAAGTTCTTATAAGGGACACATTAGCTATCCCAAGGTTGGAGAACAATTAGGCAATATCTTTGCAAAATCTTTGAATGGAGCTCAAGGTTGACTACATTTATAATAAGTTAGGCATGATTGACATATGTGCTTAACTTGAGAGGGAGTGTTATAGAAAGTCAAATGTATGGTATGTAAATATTTTTTTCCTAAGCATAATATAGGGATATGTTCCTATTTAGAATTTACAGTCATAGAGACTATTGTATATAAATATTTGTACCTCTTTTAGAATAATATAGTAGATAAAAAAGAGTACACATATGAGAATCGAATCAATAGAGTAGGAACTTATCAAGGTGGGTTTAACCTAGATGTTGCAAAGTTCCTAAACAGCTCTTATTTCAGATGTTTAGACTATTGTATAAGGGCTTTAGATATTACTACCCTTGAGCGAGCTTATGGGGTGAGTTAGAGCTGGTTCAAATTTAACAAGTACAAAGAGTCAAGGAAGTCTGATGACTATGAACTCTAGAGTTAAAGCACGATGAATGGATTGGCAAAATATGACAAGCATCTTATCTAATCATAAAATGCCAGTTAAGTTGAAGGAAAATTTTACTGGACAGGTATTAGATTATTGTGTATTATTTGTATATTGTAGAAAGTATTGGGTGGTGAAGAATAACATGCACACAAGGATAGTTTGGCAAAAGTGAAGATGCTAAGATGGTTATGTGAAAATAGAAGTATGGATTGAACAACAAATTAATATTGGTAGGAAGGTGGATGTGACATCTATTGATGGTTTGTCTAGAGAAGGGAGATTTGGGATTGTTCGGGCATGTGAATTATGGATTAGCAAATGCTCCAATTTAAAGGTTTGAGCACTTCGATGCTGCGGGAGATGTGAAAGGAAGATGCAGGCATGAAATCACATTAAGGCCCAACAACTATAGATCTTTCTAAATTGATTTTCTAGTCCAAGTATAATGGAGGAATTGGGCCCATATGGGAAAAGGTAACAAGTTTGGACTTGAGGCTTAGTTGAGTTGAGTAAAAGAGTTGATTTGCAGATGTAATTCTTTGCTTCTCGAATGCATCATTGTTGTCGTAAATTCTCTCAAGAACTTAGTTTTACCCTCACTTTTTCCCTTTTATCATACGTTATAGCTAATTTTAAATTTTTCATAAACATTCCCATTCTAGCATCTAGGTAGATTACTATAATGTTCCCCTTTTGGCCTTGATTAATTATCACCTATAGCTTTTTTTTCTTAGTGGTTTTACTCATCCATGACTTTCCCCTACCAACCTTTTTTAAATCCTTGTATTTATTCTATCAGCGTGATATTCACTCTATGTGAAATTAGTTTGTTTATGTATATATACCCTTTTCTAGGAAGAAAACTGGGGAAAATAAGGGGTTAATCGTTGTTCTCTAGTTCTGTAATGTGCTTTTGTTCCTCGAGAGTAATTATATTGATGGTTGAAGAATTTTTGGAGAAATTTTCAGATTCTATTCTAATTAATTTGATCTTTACAAGTTTTAGGTATTTATACACAAAAAATCACATCTAATTAGAAATATTTACAATAAAGGCAAAGAATAAAATCTCTACAAATCCAGTAGGATTTCTATATACACTTTCTCTTCTAAGTCTCTATAGAGAAATGCATTTTTTATATCAAATTGCTATAGGTCTAAATTAAAGTTGGCATTACAAGATAGCAATACTCTGATTGAGTTTATTTTAGTAATATAGGCAAATATCTCTTGCTAATTTACTCTATAGGTTTGAGTGTATCTCTTGGCAACTAGTCTAGCATTGAATCTTTTAATTAACCCATCTACTTTGTGTTTCATATTAAACATCTATTTGCAGCCAATTGTTTTTTTTTTTTTCAAGGTGGAAGAGATACAAACTCCCAAGTCTTTTTAGTAAAGGCTTTCATTGTTTCAACCATTGCTCTTTCTATTTAGAATCTTTGAGAGCTTCTTTTCAATTCGATAGGATAGACAGAGAGGAAATAGATAAAACAAAGACTTTATAGGATAGAGACAAAGAATCATAAGGGAGAGTTAGAAATAGGGTGTTTAGTGCAATGCCTAATTTCTTTTCTTTGAGCAGTTGGTTTATTTAGATCATCACTAGGCTCAATGATTAGAGAGAACTCTCTAGATGGAGGAGAGGAAGATTCTTAATACTGAATAGACTGCGCAATAGTTTTTTCTATTTCTATTTGATCTCTTCTTGAGTATCTCCTTAAATTCAGTTTGTCCAAACGCTCAATTAGTTCTCCTTGATCAACAATAGTCTCCTCTCAATTAAAATTCTCTTGGGTCATAGAACTAAGAATTATCTCTTATCTCTCGTTGCTCTCCCCTTGAAGAGGTAATATTGGAGTGAGGTTCAGTTTCTGTGGATGTAACATCCATGTTGACAAAATATTTTCTGGATAGGGATGTAACACTTGTAAGCCTTTTGTGTGGGAGAGTACCCAACAACACATTTAAGAGCCTTCGGATCTAGTTTCCCAGCTGTCCTATAATGAACAAAACTCGTGCATCCAAATACTTGGTGAAATAATGTAAGTATTTTTCTTTTGTAGCACTTCTAAAGGGCTTTTAAAGGCAAGAGCTTTCAGAGGCATTCTATTATGAGATAAGTTGCGGCTAAGACTGCATCTTCCTAATAGGTTTTGGGAAGATTCACAGTGAAAATAAGAGATCTGACTACTTCTAACAGGTGCCTATTCTTTTTTTTTCAGCAATACCATTTTGGATATTAGTGTGAATGACAACTAGTTCGATGCAGTATCCCATTAGATTATAGATAGTTAGAAAAACTGCTATTCGTAGACTCTGTGCCATTATCAGTTCTCAAAACTGTTATGTTGGCATCAAATTGAGTATAATTCATCTTGTGAAATGATTAAAACAAGAAATCGCTTCACTCTTTGATTTTGTCAAATAAATCCAAGTCATGTGAGTGCAACAATCAATAAATAAAAGTAACAAACTAGTGATTATTAGATAGTGAGACAGTTTGGATAGGTCTCTAAATATCAGAATAGGTAGTCACAAAAGGGATCATATTGCTATTGTGTTTATTTCATTCACAATGAGTAGTATTATATATAAGCTATGAGAGTTTTCCTAATCAAATAAAATACAAATTCTAAAATAGAATTCTAAAATAGACTTCTAAAACAATACTAATACTAAATAGACTCCTAACTTATAGTGATAACAGTCAACAATGGTACAAAATGACGAAAGTGATACACTGTTATATAGCACATTATAATTATGTTTCTAAATCTGCAGGGCAAAACTGTTCCTCCAGATTACCTCAGCGAGAGTGAGCTGATTTCTCTGATGGAGAAGAATGGAATAGGCACAGATGCATCAATACCTGTACATATAAACAATATATGCGAACGTAATTATGTGCAGGTACATTGATATTGCTACCAAGCTGTTCATAATCTTTCTGCCCTTTCTGTTTCCTCTATTTTTTTGTACAGAGTTGATGGGAAAAAAACAAGGCAGACAGGCTGGTATTGTATTTGTGCCATGTAGTTTACAGCATTTGTGAATTTTTTTTTAAACAAGGAGAAACATTATCTGTGATTATTTATTCATTTCTTTTAGTTCTTTTTTTTTTTTGCTTCCCAGCAGTGCTTATTTTTCTCACTTTTCAAATTGCAGGTACAAGCTGGCAGGAGGTTGGTTCCAACTACATTAGGTATCACCCTGATAAGAGGCTATCAGTGTATTGATCCGGATCTATGTTTACCTGACATTCGTAGTTTCATTGAGCAACAGATTACACTTATTGCCAAGGGCCAGGTGGATCATTCGCGTCTTGTGCAGCATGTACTCCAACAATTCAAGCAAAAATATTGTTACTTTGTTAAGCAGGTTAGACAAAATTATGATTTGATATCTTTCTACATGAGTCCATACCTCGAAATTATTCTTTTGCTTGTTCGGTAAAGGAGGGAGAGGCTTGTGCTGAACTTGACTTAGCTGGCCTGGATACAAGGGTTCAGCTCTTGTATTTTCTGAGTTGCACTTGATTCAAACCATTCTGCGCAAAGTTTTGTCTTTGTTGCATACGGTATTTTGTGAAAGCTGTCCAACCTGAAATGTTTGCAGGTGGAGATATCCATCAATAATATAAGATCAGTATCTGTGCTTAATGAACATTGTGTGCTCAATGTTATCATAACAAATGGGCTTGGCCTGAGAAACATGAGCTGAACTTGAATTGTTGGACCATTCAACTTTGTTACTAGACATGTTGAAGGAAGTCATTTATGGAGAACATTTAAATTCAATTTGAGGATTTGAATTATACTGTGAGCTATTAGCTTTCTCAATCTTCAAGATTGTATGATTTTTCTTATTTTAAACTATATTTTAGAAATCTATTCTATTAAATTAATTATAAAATAACTGATAAAAAGTTTTATATTTGAGTTTTTTTTTTGTTATTTTTTTAATATTTGGGACAAGTCATAAATTTAATATCTATATCAATTATGATAAATAAAAATTATAGCTTTGGGGTTAAAAAAGTCAAAATAAATTTTTATTAATAAAAGTTATGGTTCTAAAAAAAAATAAAATTGATTTGCAATTTGTTGCTTAATTCCATTTCATTAATTTGCTATAATGATAATTAATTTAAGTTTTATAGTCTATATTTGATGTATTTGTATCTATTTTATAGTTGTGTATATTATTTTGACTTATATCTATCAATATCAATTCATTTTATGAATTTTATAAATTATTTTAAAAATTGTGTAGTTTTAAGCCGTTACCGTTATGTTATAGTTGTTATAGGCCCGTTTTTGTTATTTGTGACCGCGATTTAAAACCGTATTGCCACAAACACATTTGGTGCCCAAAAGGCCATTTTCCGCCACTAGATATTTGATTTATTAAATTTTTTTTGAAAAAATACAATTGAAATTTATTTGTGAAAATACTATTTTACTCTTATCTAAGAATCTCGTCTTGAGATTCTAGATTCCAACGGAGATTTTGTAGGGAATTTGAAATTCCAACTCCGGAATCAAGCTTATATTACAAGCAGAGGATGATAAGTTGTTTGAAGATAAAGGACGACATTGCTTATTTCTCAAAGGTTGCTTTGGATCAAATTTTATGTTATTTGAAACAGATTTCAGGGCAAGATTTATTGTATAGTAATGGGCATTTAAACGTAGAATATTTTTTCAAATGTTGATTGGGCAGGTTCTAAAATATATTATATAGGATTTTTTTTGTGTCCTGTAATAGTTTCTCGATCTAGTGCTGAATTAGAATACAAAGTTAAGCACTATCAGTGCATGAAGTGGTGTGGGTACTTCAATTATTGGATGAAATTGGTTTAAGACCTCCCTGCCTATGAAATTCTGGTGTGAAAATCTCCTTCAATTATCTGTGATCCAATTATCTGTGATCCAACTTGAGGGGAGTGTTTTGGAAGGTCAAATATATTGTGTAAATAGGTAGCATAATTTGAGGAGATTTTCCTGTTTTAGAAACCACAATTATAGCAAATATTTATGTTTTGTACATAAATATTGTATTTTCCTCTTCAGTAATGAAATGCACAAATATCATTTCCAACAGTCATTCAAATTCTGATAAAATAATTGTAGGCATCCATTTAACCGTAAATGAAGGCATCTAATTTGCTTTACGCATGATATTTTCTTTTTCATCCATTTCTCTGATTTAATTGTACAACTTCACATTTCAACTGCCGTAATAGAAGTTTAGAACATTAAATATGTAAAAGTTAATTTCCTTCTTTACTGAGTTTTTAGCTGTCTGTTCTTGTGATGCAGATTGACAAGATGGACTCGTTGTTTGAAGCACAGTTTTCTCAACTTTTTGACTCAGGCCGTGTTCTTAGTAAATGTGGAAAGTGCCTGAGGTACATGAAGTACATTTCAGCTCTACCATCACGTCTTTATTGTGGTACATGTGAGGATGTTTATTTTCTTCCTCAGAAGGGCACCATCAAGGTATAGTAGATTTTTCACAGAAAATTACACGGTCTTAGACTTATATTTAATAAGCAATCATTAACAACTGTTCCTCCTGACATTCTTTGACGATTTACAAGACACCAAATGAATGATCTTTTCTTACATCCTAGTGTCAATGAATCAATCTTGCAGCTATACAAGGAACTAACATGCCCTTTGGACAACTTTGAGCTGTTGCTATTCTCCATGGGTGGGCCAGAAGGGAAGACGTTCCCACTTTGTCCATATTGCTACAATAGTCCCCCATTTGAAGGCATAGATAAATTGTTTGGTGCAAGTGAGAGTGGTAATTTTGGCAAGCTAGGAAAGGGAGCAGGCATGCCATGCTTCCTCTGCCCCCACCCAACGTGCCGACATTCTCTGATTGCTCAAGCAGTTTGTGCTTGCCCAGAATGCAGTGGAACGCTTGTTTTGGACCCAGTAAGTGCACCCAAGTGGAGACTTTATTGCAATATGTGCAATTGCCTTGTCTTGCTCCCTCAGGGTGCTCATCGGATAGCCACTACTAGGGAACGTTGCCCTGAGTGTGATTCAACAATCATAGAAGTGGACTTCAACAAGAACACAACACCATTGGAAGATGGAGCTACTTTGCACATTGGTTGCATTCTTTGTGATGATTTACTTCATTCACTTGTGGAGGTGAAGCATGGTAAATCATTTTTCAAACGCATGGGTAGGGGAGGAAGAGGAAGGGGGAGAGGTGGAAGAGGACGGGCTTCTGCAAGGAGAGGGGATCCGAGAATGAGCTTTCGGGATTTCTAATATGTTCTTAGATAAATTATTTTCAGTATACAATTTGATGTATTCATTAGGTTGCGTTTGGATTTGGATTTGGATTTGGATTTGGATTTGGATTTGGATTTAGATATTAAATCTTGAATTTAATATTTAAGATTTGAAATTCATAAATTTGAAAATTCCATGTTTTGAATTTGAATTTTATTCAATGTTATTTCTTGCTAATAAATATTAAAGATTAAAAAGCTCTTCACAGTTTGTTGGTGTATTTCCTCGCCTCAAATTAACATGATAATGAGTTCCTCGATATGGAGCTAAGAAACCTGGGCTAATATTTATAAGAAATTCAAATCACATTATTTGAAGATTCATATAAATTATTGAATCAACATCTCTTATTCCACATCGGAATCTTATAGAAATAGAAGCTCTTCTACAAATAAAAATTTTATTTTCACTTTTTATTATATTTTAAATTAAAATTTTAATTATAATAAACTTTATTTAAATTATTTTTAATTTTACTATGGCCTTTTAATTTAAAAGTTTAATATTTAAAATTTTAAATTAATTAAATTTTGTTAAAAGTCTTTGATTTCAACCTTGAATTAATTTTGTTATTAGTTTAAACGGGATTTTCATGAGTCAAATTCGAATTGAATTTAATTATAGTATTTAATTTTTGAATCGAGCTAATTATTAGTTCAAATTCAAATTTTTAAAATTTTTTTAATAAACGAACATAAAGTTTATAAAGTTCGGCTCGGTTGAATTACATCCTTACATCCATTTCACCAGCTGCATAGTCTAGTAAAAGTCAAGTATGACAAAAAATCATAACCAAATAGTTAAATAAATTGGATTCAGTACAATTTAATTTCTATAACATCAATTTTTTTTAATTCCAATATAATTTGGTGCAATTTTTCAATTGAATTTGCAATCTTAAAAAATCGTACATAGTTGTATTCTAAGCACGTTAGGATAATAAGAAAAAACTAATAGTAATAAAAGGAAAAAAATACTCACGCTATAGAAAAATCTTAGATGGTCATTTAAATGAGTTAATTAAAATGTTTCTTTTTAAAATTTATAATTTTAATTTGGTAAAAAAATTAATTTTACAGTAATTAGGGACTCTTACAAATTCTTACCCAATCTTAGGCAAAATCTTGTACTTTCTTCATCCACATTTTCTTTTTCACTTTTGAAATTTTGACTTGTTCAAAATTATAGTTCACCTAAGGAATATTAAGAGTTTTTTTTTTTTCAATTTACCCTTATATTTATTAAAATATAATAATTATTTTTACAAATTCCTAAAAATCTGTTTTATTATTAACTTTTTCTCTCTCATAATTATTGTATTTTTTTATTAGTAAATTATTGAAAAGAGAATCATTGAGATTGAAATATATTTATGTGAGATAAAACTAATGTACTCAAATTAAGCAAAAAATTTTAAAAAATAAATAAATAAATTACTTTTTAATTTTTGAAGTGTAATATAATTAATAGATTTGTCCCTTATTTTTAAAATTTAATATTTTTATTTTTAATATTTAATTTTATCAAAATTCAACACTAGATCGAAATGAATCTATTAATTATGTTATATTTTAGAAACTAAAAAATAATTTTCTCGATAAATAAAAGTAAAGCTATCGGAATCATGATCGTTACATTACTCTTTCAAATAATTATTTTATATTATCATTGAAAGAACATAATTTATTAATAATTAATTAAAAAATAAAAAATAAAAATTACTATAATGAATATTTTTTAACTAATAAAATAGAAAATTAATATATTTATAGAAATTTTAATATCATGCTCAAACTAAAAGTCAATTCAAGTGAAAATTATTTCAAGTGAGAGGAGTAGCTAAAATTTTTATAAGAGATATATTATTTTTATTTTAAATTAATGTGAAATTTAATGAAAAATAATAAAGTTTTTTAATTTTTTTTTTGGTCTGAATATAAATTAAAAGAAAAAATAAAGAGGATGGAGAGAAAAAAAAAAAAAAAAGAAAAGGAAAATTATATTTTTTAATTTCATATTTTCCTCCAAACTTTTAGGAAGATACACCTAAATGCCCATCTTTCTTTTAAGGGAGAAGTTTGATTTCTCTACTAAACTAATCATCAACAACATAAAAGTAAATCAAACTTCCTGAAAGCAACCGCACCATGCATGTCCGAACATAGGGTTAATCTTTAGCCGAGAAGAAAGCAACCGCACCAACAAATGGTGCATTGATATACGTAGCAGGCTCAGATTGCTGGTAGTTATTTCTGTCATCTGCAAAATTGTCTTTATTGTCAGGACCACCTAGTATGGCTCCAACCAGGACATTTGGATTGGGTGAACTAGAATACAGGTACTGGAACCCATCGTTGCAGGAAATGCGATTTGGGTGTGTGCGTATAGATGGAACAGAGGAGCCCCTGTGGTGCACATGTTGTGGATACCTGTTTCCGAAACCCACCATGTATGACATTTTTGCTGGATTATCTCCTAAAATATAGTCCACTTGCTTCTTGGCTTGTGATATGAGTGATTCTGCTGTCACAGTTGAACCTCCACATGTGACCATTCCTCCATTTGAGCTAAGATATTTAGCGTATGTCAAGAGGAGGAAAGATGTTGAAGTTACGTATTGTAGATTGCTTTCACTTGCTTTGTAGAGAAGCCCTCCTGATTAGTGTAAAATTTTATGTCAGGTTCATCATAATATTGACAGGGCGAAGAAGGGAAGGAAATTAAAATTACTTACCTGGTGTGTATTGGGCCTGGAAACGAGAAGTTCCTGGAATTAGAGAACACATGTAGTTGTCTGAATGTGCTTTAAACAACTGAAATTCTTCTACATGTTTCTCTAGGAATGCCTGTTGAAAACCCAAACAGATTCAACGCTTCAGCTTTAAATAACCTGAAGATTTTTAGGTGAAGCAGGAGTTCAGTTTTAGAGTAGAACCTTGGAAAGAAGAATCTTTGTCCCAGCTCGCTTGTCATCCCAGCTAAAGGAGTAGTCATCATCATCGGCACCCATTGTGTGACCATTTGACTGGATGTAAGCCAGGTATGAGCCGTTCTGTGAGGCTCTATGAATCCATGATGCTCCCCAGAGAAGCTCGTCCTGCATACAAGTGCTGGGATGAAGACAATAACCGCGGTTGATTGCTGAAAACCATTAGGCAAATGATTTTCTTACCTGGTATCCTGAATAAGAGCAATAAAATGGGCAGACTGCCGAACTGAGAGAGTCACTGTAAGAACCTCTGTACTTGTCAGCAAAATCGAAAACCTGCATAATCAAAATAATTAAGCTTTTTTGTAAATGGGAATGGTGAAATCAGAGAAAAAGCAAGAAAATGGTTGCTGGGAAAACTTACTTGCATTGCTGTATGAAGCAATTTGGAAGAATAGGAAGGATCAGAATCTTTGAAAACAATTGAAGCAGCAGCCAAAGCAGCAGCTGTCTCAGCAGCTACATCGGATCCTGGGTTTTGAGAACTCACTTTGTAGACATTGCGTGGTGTGTCCATGTCTTCAGGCCTCTCCCAGCATTTATGATCTAAGTTAGGATCTCCGACCTGTACCAGCCATTACCCTGATTAGCTTCATTTTGAAATTGAGCAATGCTTTTTGGTATTTTTATATGCAATTAAATTATTTGCTTACTTGAACATATAGGGTACCCGGAGTGGCAGTTGCTGCTTTTAAAAGGTAATCAGTGCTCCAACGAATGGCAGCTTTGGCATTTTCAATCTGGTTCTGCATTGACTCGCCAAATTCAATGACACTCCACGCCAACAATGTAGTAGTAAAGGCCATAGGGAGACCAAATTTGACATTGTCTCCAGCATCATAATATCCACCCACTAAGTTCACCTGAAATTCAATCCAAACAAATTAAAAACCTAAGCTTACATGCTCATTCATCATCATTCTACGATCACCAATGAAAGTTTGCAGCAGAGTTTGAAATACATGATAACTAGAGCCGTCGGACAAACCGGAGTTGCCCCTCCATTTCATCCTCTGGTTCGGCGGCAATGCACCTGAGCGCTGACCCTCAAAAAAAAGGATGGATTTTTCAAGTGCATCACTATATTGCTGAGAAGTAAAGGCATTGGAAAACAGGCTAAGAGAACAAAGAGTTATGAGAAGAATCTGCCCCAGTAATGAAAATTTAGCAGCATTAGCCATTTTGCCTTGATAGTATCCTTGTGAACGACTGGTTATAGTAGAGGGCTCAAGGGCTTGTTTGTGTGAGTTGTGCAGAGGAAACGGTTGCATTTATATAGTGGGAGAAGTAAGAAGTTGGGGATTCGTTGGTGGTCGTTGACAGTGAGAAAGACTGAAGGATTCATGCTGGTCACGGGATCAACTGCGTAAATTTGGAAGTTTTGCTGTGGGGACAAACAACATTCAAGCTACTTTATCCAAAGTTGGAAGATATGGCAACTTCTAAAGTCATTGATGAACGCAGGAAAAGACACAAGAAGGACCAAAATTTTGACATATCCTCAGCTAAATTCTCGTGCGTTATTATTGCAGTTAACAGTAACGGATATTAAAATATTCAATAATGTAGTATTTACATTTAGCAAATGAGAGTAAAAAATATAAACTAACTAGAATTAGATTTAATAAAAAATTAATTCTAAATTATTAACTTCAACTCATTAAATTTTTATTTAATTAGATATATATTTTTATATAAAAATTAAAATTTTAAGCCGATTGTCTCTACGGGCGCTTTTAATAATTGGATTTTATTAGTAATTATAATATTAGAGGATAAATTATCCAATATAATATCGCTCATGAGTTATAACATAATTAATCGATTTATTTTTCTAATTTTTAGAATTTAATATTTTAATTTTTAGGAATGAGTAGTTTTCAATTCAAATCAAAAAAATCGATCGAACTGAATTAATTTAAAAATTCAATTCGATTTTTTATTCATTTCGGTTCGATTTGATTTTTAATTTTAAAAATTTTAATTATTTCGATTCGGTTTAATTTTAATCAGAAAAAATCAAAAAAATAAAAAAAACCGATCTAGTGATAATTATATATTATTTTTAATAATATAGAGAGATTAGATCATATTAAAATTAAAATATTCTAATTAAATTTTAAAATACTAAAAATAAAGTGTAAAAAATAAAAAGTTTATTAAAAATTTAAACTGATCAAATTAAACTGAATCAGACCAATTTAATTCGATTCGATTTTTGATCAAAATCAGTTCGGTTTGATTTTTATAAATACTAAAATTTCAATTTTTAATCTATTCGATTCGATTTGATTTTAAACCGAACCGACCGAATGCTCACCTGTATTACTTTCTCAATTTTAGTTTCCGTCCAAATTCAAGATTTTTCATCCAAAAATTATATTAAGACAATACTATGCCTAGTCAAAAGAAATTGAGTAAAATATGATTTCAAAAATACTCTTATTCTCCTTTTCTCTTCTTCCTTCCCTTTCCCCTCCTTCCCACAAGCCTATCTCTCTCCTTGTCATTGCCACCATTGAAGGAGAAGCTCCCCTTGACGCTGAGAAAAAGCACCACTAGCCATCTCCACTACCTTCATCGTAGCTGCGTAGAAGCTCTCATCATCATCACTCCCCTCATCATCGCTTGAAGAAACACTCCTCGTCGTCTTGCTATTTTCGCCATAACTGCGAAATCGCTCCCATCATCATCGCTTGAAGAAACACTTCTCATCGTCTTTCAACCTTCGTCGAAGTCGCGAAACCTCTTCGTCACCGCTTGCTGCCTTCATCGAAACCTTGAAGAAGCTCTCATTATCATCGTGAGTGGGAGTAGCAATATGAGAGGGAGGCACAGCTAGTGGCAGGCAACAAGACAGCGAGCGACGGGCAGGAGTGATCGTTCGGTCGGTTCGGTTCAAAATCGAACCGAACTGAATAAACCAAAAATCAAAATTTTAGTATTTATGAAAATCGAACCGAACTAATTTTGATAAGAAACTGAACTGAACTGAACCAATCTGATTCGATTCGATTCGGTTTGATTTGATCGATTTCGATTTTTAATAAATTTTTTATTTTTAACACTTTATTTTTAATATTTAAAAATTTAATTAAAATATTTTAATTTTAATATAATTTAATTTCTCTATATTATTAAAAATAACACATTATTATCACTATTCGGTTCGATTTTTTTAATTTTTTTAAATTAAAACTGAATCGAATCGAAATTTCTAAAATTAAAAACCAAATAAAATCGAATTGAATAAAAAATCGAACCGAATTTTCAATTTTTTCAGTTTGAACCGAATACTGCTCACCCTAGCGACGGACGATAACACGATGATCGTGGATGGCAGACGATGGAAGGATGAGTGAAATCAAATGGTTGAATGAGCACTCAGAGGGACATATCATCGAGCAACATCAGCCTGATGATTTTTGAATTTGACGAAATTAAATTTTAAGAATCGAGGTGTTGGATTTTAAAAAGAATGGTTTGACCACTTTTCCATCATTAATAAGATTTTTGATAAAAAAAATTTTAATTTTGACGAAATTAAATTTTAGAAACTGAAATGTTGAATTTTAAAAATAAAGAAATAAATCTATTATTTATATTCTATCTTACACTACAAAAATTTGTCAGAATAATAGCGGATATTAGTTATGATTTTAAATTCGTTATAAATTAATAATGGATTTATCACGTTTTTTTGTACTCAGCTACTTACTAAAATTGTTTTAAATTTAATAAATAATTTTGAAATCTATTACTAATTAATTATTAAATTAATAAAAAATTAGTAATGAATCCCAATTTCGTATTAAATTTATTATTAAATTAATTAATAAATAAATAAATTATTTAAAATAATAACAAATTTAATAATAAAATATAAACTATTACTAAATTAATAATGAATTTAATCTGCTATTACTTTTTAGATAAAAAGTAAACTTTTTATTTTTATAAAGTTCCACATTTTGTTTTTTAATTTAATAATGAATATAATTCATTACTAAATTGATTATTAATTCTAAAATTAATAAAAAATTCTATAATTTATTATTAAATTGTGAAAAAAAATATTACCCTTTTATTTTAAAATCTCACTTTTTTTAATTTAATAACAAAAATAATTTATTATTAATCTAAAACTTAATAATAAATTAAAAAATTTAATAAACAATTTAATTTAATTATTAAATCCGATATTAATTCACTATTTTATATACCAACGTATTTCATTTCCATTCATCATTTCATTTATTTTTTTCCTGTTCTCACTCCATTTCCTTTATTTTTGTTTTATCTTATTTTCTTCTTGACTCTATTTTTTTCTTCAATTTTCTTTCGTTATTCTTTCTTTCTATCTCATACTTTTTATTTTATGTTCTTTAATTTCTCTCATATTATTTTCCTTTTTCTTTCATTTTCTTCCAATTTTTTCTTTTACTTTCTATCATTTTTCCTTTCTTTTTTTTTCATTATTCTTTGATTTGCTTTCTTTTCTCTCATATTCTCCAACTTTTTCTCTCATTCTTTTCTATTTTCTTCATTTTATCTTCATCTTTTTTTTCATTTTCTTTTCTTTTTCCTTTATTTTCTTCTCTTTTTCTCATTTTCTTTAATTTTCCTTTTTTCTTATTTCATCTTATTTTTACAATTATTTTATTCTATTTTTTTCCTTATTTTCTCTTCCATATCGAATTTTCTTCCATTCTCTCGCAATTTTTTCATTTCCTTCAATTTTTCTCATATAATTTTATAATAATTTTCTCATAAAATTAATAAAATTTAAAATACTAAAGTTAACATTTAATGTAAAAAATAATAATAAATTAATAGTTTATCAAAATAAAATTAATATTTAATATAAAATATAATGAAAAAATAATAGTTTAACATAATTTATTTAATATTTTTTAAAAATTAATAACAGATTTAATAATAAAATATTATTTTATTTTTTATTTTATCAAATTAGTAACATATTAATAATACATTAACAGATTTAATTGTCATATTTTTTATTTTTTAAAATTTTTATTAAATTAATATCAAATTTTAAATTTATTATTAAATTCCGTTATAAATTTATTATAAAATTAATAACAAATTCATAATAATAAATATAAATTCGTTACTAAACAGTAAAATAACATATTTTTCATAGATCAGTAATAGAAAAATTCTTTAACTATTTCACATATATAATAATTAGATTTTAATTATTAATTATATGATATATATGAGAACAATGAATACAATAAAGTCATTCTATGGAGAATTTTTTGGAGAAAGATAGAGCTAAGGTAACTGTTAGCCATGCCAAAGTCTTAAAAGCTGCGCAAGTTGAGTGAGGAAAAAAGATTAAAAAACTAATGGTTGGGCAAAAGACTTGAACTTTGGATACCGTAATTAATGGCAGAGTGAGGAGTGCGGTAATGGATTATGTAGACAGATTTTTGTCCTTTAGCAATTAAGTCACGGATACGTATAGAGCCTCAGAAAATCACATGAACGTCAAAAAGCCAACTTTTGAGTCCATCACCAGCCTATCACGTAGAAAGAAGATTACTGTTACCCACAATTTTATCAACGGTTTTATTACTTATTAATGGGAGCATGTGAAATTTGAACGTATAGGCCAGGCTTTTGGGTATCACATGGTTGGTCAAGAATTTTATATTTTCTTTTGGGTATGAGTTATCATTTTCTTTGCATGAATGTGGCTTGATTTTAGGGTTCCTGTGAGAGCACGAGGATTGTACTATTTCTCTTGAGAGAGGCTTTAGCTTCGAGGTTTTGAGTTGCCTTTGGTTTGGCAATCAGCCTTAGGTATGACTGTACTTTCGATGAGCAGAAGAGACATTCTTTGAAGCTGTTATTTCTTCTTCTAAAGAGTGTTTTTATTGGATAACCCAACATTCTTCTGAACGCAGCTAACGCTTCTTGCTTTAATTAAATGTTTCTTTCAAGAAAACCTAAACATTCACATGGAGACCACAGCCAAGGTCCATGAGAGGAAAAGTTGTAAAAAAAAAAAAAAGTGCCAAAGATAAATTTTGTTGTCCAAATGGTCCACCAAAGGTAATAAATCTCATTTTTATCACTAAGACATCTAATTTTGTCGGCTTAATTTACTAAACCTTTTATTTATGATAAAATTTACTATTTTTAGTAAAAAATAATTTTTAATTCTCTTAATTACTACTCTTCTATTTTTTATTTTTTAAAATGAGAATTGAGAATTAAGAGAATAGAACTTGAAATATTTCATATTTATTCAGATATATTTACTATCAGATTAAGTCTGTGTACTACTCTTCCATTTAAATTGTATAGTTTCAGCGGCATAACATTCGATAGAATTTTAAGTTTTGGCATAACACATTATATAAATTCATAAACGCTCAATACACTTATTTTGTGAGTCTCCACAGACCAAAAATCAAAACTACTTTTTCCGTTTAAATTGTATAATTGCACTATTTTGCTTCGGTAAATTGGGTGCATAACATTAGAGAAAATTTAAGTTTTGGCATAACATATTATATAAATTGTGTGGGTCATATTAAAGAGATGTAAGTCTATATATATATAGTCAAATAATATGTTTTTTAAGTAAGGACATAATTTTTGATAAAATGGAATTGAATTAACATATATGGACAATTTATTCTAATTTTCTACATTTTATCGATCACACATAATAGGTCAATTCTGATTAAAATTCTATAAATTTCATACTTCATAAATAGATCGTATGACTAGTACATAATTTAAGAGCTTAATTGCTATATATATATATATATGTTAAGATGATATAATATCTTGACTAATGGGACTTGGAGTAGACATAATATGTCGAGTTTCCGTACATTTTTTCAGTCTTGACGAGCTTCTTGGCCTTTTTCAACTCTATCGAGTTTCCGGGTATTTTCAATCCTGATGAGCTTTTTGGCTTTTTACAGCTCCGATGGTCTTCCTGGCCTTTTATGGTCTTGATGGGTTTCCAGCCCTATCGAGCTTCTGTGCATTTTTTCAGCCCTGACGAGCTTTTGAACATTTTCTTGCCCTATCCATCTTTTGGTCATTTTCCTCCTTACAAAATGTTTTAGATTTCCGAGAGTGATTGTAAGAGTAGTGAGACATACTTGTGATTCTCTTTGTGAGATGTGATTAATGCTCTCAGTCGCATGGCATGTCTCATACCCGTCTTATAACCTTGGCATCAAATGCCTTGGAAGCTTCTTGTGAAGTGAGAATAACTCCCGGTTGGCTTGGCGTGTACCCGCCTTACGACCTGGCATCAAATGCCTTAGAAACTTTTTATGAAGCAGGACTAATCATTTGGTTAGTCGACCTAATGTATTCCCACCTTGAGGCCTATCATAAAATGTTTTACAAACACCTTATGAAGCGGGGCTAACACCTGGTCTTCTAGTCTAATGAGCTCCCGATTTATGGCCTTATTTTTGTGGGGATAATACTCAGTCTTTTGGCTTGACGGATTATCGACTTATGGCCTGGCATGAGATGCTTCGTTATACGAGACCTATGCCCGTATGGCATTGTGGCCTTTTATGAATGTTTATTTCTACGAACCAATGCTCGGATGGCCTTGTGGCCTTTTATGAATGTTTATTTTTGCAGACCAATGTCTGGATTATATGCGGGACTCATACCTGAATGGCCTTATAGCCTTTTATGAATATTTTTTTTCTGCGGACTAATGCTAGGATTATATGCAGGACTTATGCCCGGATGGCCTTGTGCCTTTTTATGAATATTTGTTTCCGCGAATCAATGCTCGAATTATATGCGATCCATGCTCAGATGGTCTTGTGGCATTTTATTTGTTTCTACGGTCTAATGCTCGGATTATGGCCTGGCAGAAGTTGTCGTGTGATCTGGCATGAGATGCCTTGCTATGTGGGACCGACACTCGAATGGTCTTATGGCCCTTTATTGGGGCAAACGCTCGGATTGTCTGGTGGATTCCTGCCTTGCAGCATTTATTCTTGTCTCCATACTTTCATCCATCCAACGTTCTTGACTTTCCTATAAAAAAAGAAGTTTGAAGAATGCATCCTAGTTTTATAACATTTCCATAAATCACAAACATTTTTCTAAGGACAAAATAAAAGATTCGATCATTTGACTTTACCGTTTTCAAAACTTAGAGTTTGACTCAGGAGCTAAACATCTGTGACATTCTCCTTATTGCCACCCCTATTAACACTTGGTCCTCCTATACTGTCATAAATAATTCTCACAGTTTTATTGTCAGTGGTTGTTTTCGGAATTGTTATCTCGAGTTTGGACCTCCTATCTTTTTTACTCTTTCTGATGAACTTTCGAAGTGTGTCATTTCTTATTAACCTCTCGATCTCTTCTTTTAGCTGCCGGCACTCCTCTATTTTATGTCCTTGGTCTTCATGAAAATGACAGTATTTGGTCTTATCTCGCCTTCCAGCTTTCTTAGGATTGAGTTTAGGAGGCCATCTAACTTCCTTGTCATTTTTCCTGATCCACACTAAAATATGTGTCCATGAGTCATTCAGGAAAGTGTAATTCTTATACTTACCTCGGTCATTCCTTCTTCAAGAGACTGGGTAACTTTTGGGTTCTCTCTCATCTCCTTACTTCTTCGACTTTTGGTCTTGCCTTTGACTCGTCCATTTGTCATCTTCCTGGTACCTTTGGGTAGCCTGTATCAGCTTATAGTCGACGTTCTTTGGAGCATCGTTCGAGGATTACCCTTCCTCGAACTTGTCTTTCTCTTTGGATCGCATCTGGATTGCCCCTGTGTGGGGCCTTGAGGTATTAATGGGGACTTTCTTCCTTCCTTTGAGAGCTATGAGCGATGCTTCCTCTTGAATTTCGCATTGCTCGAAAGTAACATGTAACCTTCTGATATACTGGAGCATTTGCATAATGTTCAGATTGTTGAGATCTGCTTCATTGACCATTGAGGGCGTGTTTTGTCCACTGCCAGGGGTGGAAGAAATGATAGCATCATCGTTGGTAACAACTTTAGCAGCAACTTGAGAATTTTCAATGTCGAGAAAGAAAGATGAGATATATTTTTAAGAGAAAAGGGGATAATAGACCGGTCTTAATCCAAATGAATAGAGAGAATTCAATGGATCTTCTGATAACTAAATCAAATGATGTTGCTGAAACAAGAATGATGACATGGCCGGAATGGAGTCGTGTTGTGATTAGCTAATCCTGCAAGACAGAGAAAATGAGATGGTAAGTGTCCACGGCAGCCACTTCGATGCTTAAGTCAGTAGACTGGAAAAAATGATGAATGAAAAACTTGAAAGTATTTTGTGTGGAAAAATAGCATACATTTACATATGTGATTGTTCACATTTTCTACTGTAAGAAAGTAGAGATAAATATAATATTTTCTGTTAATCCGACAATGATGTGGCTAGCTAATTGGTAAAAGATGTTCACCGACTAATTGGTCGGGAATTCCGTGATTGCAGGCATAAAGAAGATTTTATGGATTGTAATTATTTAACGATAATTTCCTTATGGAGACTCGCTTTAAAGTTGAGAGGGCGAGTCTATTCGATCTGAGGTCGACCTGTCCTGAAGCCAACCTAAAGCGCCCGAATCTTCTTTTCTATAGGTGAGACTGCGTTTAGATTTACTAGATTTTTATCACGTGACCCTATTTTATAATGATAGCCCATCGCCTATTTTGAGCGAATATTATGTAGCATCTACTAAGATCGCTTTATATGTGCTTAACCTATTACTTTTCTAAGTAAGTGTACACAATTCCATATGAGTCATTGGTTAATAGAAAACTCTACTTAAGTGTTATTGAACCTTGCTACTTTTTTGTTGTGTCTAAGATTTTTTTTTCTCTTTCTAAGATTTTTTTTCTTTTTCTTTATACATTCTATTAAAATTTAACCTTTCATATCATAAAGAATAATTGCTAATTAAATAAAAATTATTAAATAAAACAAATAATTATTGACAATATGATTTTAAAACTAATCCAATATTTAATTATATTTAGCATTGAATTATATATAACTTAATATAGATTATGCTTTTTTTTTTTTTGAAATGGATAGATTATGCATTTAAATGTTACAATTTTAATTAAGTATGCCACAAAATAATTAAAAAATACTAGTAAAGTAAGAGAATTTTTTAAAAAAAAATTAAGAGAACTTTTGGAAAAATTTTATTAATAATTATAGTTTATTATTAGAAGATCAAAAAACTAATGAATAAAATTAAAATTAAAAGTTAAAAAATCAAATTTAATAAGCTCTTTTCTTGAATTTATGTTGATTTGCATATTGTCTCTTTTTGCTGCTACGTCTTCAGTAAACCCTCCTTCAGATAGAGCAGACCTACAGAGTCAAACTTTGAATATACCAAAACAGTTGATTTCTTAGTGCTAATTAGTGAGCCGCCTTTAATACATTCGGAATTGGGAATGAGCTTCATGCTCTGCTTCATCGTGAGACATTGATCCCAGGAAAAGGGTGAAATAAATAAATATATATATATATATATATATATATATAGTCTTAAAAATTAAAGTATAATTTAATTATTGCTTGGCAAAAAAGAGATATGATCAGAGGGAAATTATTGAAAGAGGGAAGAGAACAATATGGAGGAGAACATTACCTCCAAAACGAAGAAGGGTAAATCAAATATTTTATATTTTTAAGAACCCTTTCACCCTTGAATCGGTCTGACTCAATTTAATTCGATTTAATTTAATCGGTTGACTTTTTAATAGATTTTTTATTTTTTAGTATTTTAAAATTTAATTGAAATATTTCGATATTAATTATGGTCTAATCTCTCAGTATTATTAAAAATAATATATTATTATTACTAATCGGTCCGATTTGATTTTTCTAATTTTTCTCATCAAAATCGAATTAAACCAAAATAACTTATTGAAATTAAAAATTAAATCGAATTGAAAGAAATAAAAAATCGAATCGAATTTCTAAATTAATTCAATTCAATCAAATTTTTCGATTTGAACCGAATATTACTCATCGTGGATTGCGTATTAAATCGAAGATATTCTCTTCCTGTCTTGGTGTAAGTTGGCTTCAGAGTGCAGTAGCCATCCTTTTTTTCTCAGGTAGCAAATTAATGGCTAGGTTACAAGAATGAATACAATACATTTATGATAGCAAGCAAATCATTCAAAGCAAAAACCTCGAAGCTAAAGAAGGTTGTTGATAGCTGCATAGAAAACGATTGTAGAAGTTGAGTTCATTAATGCTATAGAAATTTTCTAAGATGGTTTCTTAATTTAGTTCACTGTTCAAAACAACACAGTAGTAGAATATAGTTCATGAGATTCTTACTTTAGAGAAAAAAAAAATATATATATATATATAATTGCACGCTATATTTAAATTTAGCTCCATGGTAATATTAATGGTTTGATTAATATTAGAGATTGAATAAATAAATGATGGAAAATTATATATTTTAACATTCGACTGAACAAAATTAAAATAGTTGATAAATGACAACTATTAAAATAATTAGCATTATGGAACAAAGCTTGATCTTTGGAAAGATTGGTTGGCTCTAGGGAACTAGAAACTATAGTTGTAGAGCTCCCGTATATTGATAGGAAAACTGATGCCTTTGTCTCCATCAAGCAACTCTTTGGCAATTATAAGATTAGCAGCTTCTGTAGGGTGATATGCATCCCAAAACACATAATTAGATCTATCATCACATAGAATAGAGCTCGCCTCTGCATTATTTTCCTTGAAGCAGACAAATGGTGGAAAATAACCCCCGCAGCATGGTTCATCGCCATTCTCAAATCCTACCATTCATTAATATTATTGTACAAACAAATCAGTGTAACCAGATTCAGACGTGAGGTTCCATTTATTATACATATATTTAAAAAAAAATTATCTACTTACCGTATTTACGAGAATTAAGGATGATGCTTAGGACAATGTCATAAGAATTTGCGTAGATGAAGATAGATTCAGGTCCCATTTCTTGATTTAATCTATTGAGCATGTCACGCAATTTCTCGTTGTAGCCTTGGATTAATTCATTCACCGTTACTGAGCATTTTCCCCTTGGCAGTAGATTTAGTGCTCGAACAAATGGAATGCAACCAAGAGGCCCCACACCCACCACAATGAACTTTCTAGCTCCTAACTCGTGGAGTCGCTTCAGGACAAGGTACAAAACATATTTGAGTTGCCAATAATTCTTGCATGTTATACTAATTAAGTCCAAATTTTTCTATGTTAAATATTTAACTCGTGGGGTTCTGAATCGCACCTTAAGCTGTGTAGTGAGGTTGGAAACCATAAAATCCTGTAACTCAGTAGAAGAAACTTTGTCACCCTCCAAAAAGGGTATGTTTGGCTGCACGTAGTTTAAAATATCATTAGACCCTGTGGTTATTGAGAAGATTGCTTTCTTGAGGAACTCTCTGGTCTCATTCTCCCCCATCACATTCACCATGTAATTTCTACTTTCCTCAAAGTAGCTTACTTGTTGCCCTAGAGGAACTCTTCCAATCTGCTTAAATAATAAATCTTATAAAATTAATCAATTTAGTTTTTTAAAAGCCAATGATTTTACACAAATACTTACAAACAAAAATCCTGTTTCATCCAAGATTCCGGATGCTCCAGAAGCGTAATTGATTCCTCCGATGATTGCATCAACCTGAGTGTTTGGTGCTAGATAAGGAGGTGGAAGAGATTTAGCTCCAAGTTCTTGACCTGATAAATTCAATTATCAATGTAATCTTCCGATTACAAACTCAAGATCTTACGAAGAGACCCATAGTATTTACCTACAATATCAGATATGGTACGACCATTAGTGAATCTTCCGGTGGGTTGCCCGTGGGATGGCTTGAAGTCTATCCCATACGGAGGAGAGTTGGCCTTGGAGAGGGTAAACAAATAATTATTGTTGCCTGCATCAACCAAGGAATCGCCAAATATAAAAGACGTGAAAGAAACACAAGAAATAACTTGCCATGACAAAACTAACAACGCAGTAATTGAAAGAGAAGTCATGTGTAGCTTAGCAATTCCCTTTTCGATTCCAAATTTCATAAGAATTAACATGTATAAATAAAAATGGATTCTTGGTGTAGTTATTGATGACGAATGGCCTGGCAGCGGCAGGTATCATCTTAGAACTGCAGGTATCATCTTTGAACAGGTATCCGGGAATGGGTCAATTTTATTTCGTTTTATAACAGCACTTCCTGTTTGTTTTTAGGTTTATTAATAGATTTTAGCATGTAACCGTATTTGGTTCAAATCAAAAAAATTAAATAAATTAAAATTCAGTTTAATTTTTTATTCATTTCGCTTCGATTTAGTTTTTAATTTTAAAATTTTCATTTATTTTGGTTCAGTTCAGTTTTGATAAGAAAAATAAAAAAATTGAATCGAACCGATTAGTGATAACCTTATATTATTTTCAATAATACAAGGAGATTAAATCATAAAGTTCAAATATTTTAATTAAATTTTAAAATATTAAAAATAAAGTATAAAAAATAAAAAAAATAATTAAAAGTTTAAATCGATCAAATCGAATCGAATTAAATTGAATCAGATCGATTTGATTCGATTTTATTTCTGATCAAAATCAATTTAGTTTGATTTTTATAAATATCAAAATTTTAATTTTCAATTTATTTAGTTTGATTTAATTTTAAACCAATATGTACAAATACTCGCCACTAGATTTTAATAAAATCCTTTGGTTGATTTTTTTAAAAGCATAAAACTTTATATAAAACAGATAATATTAAAATATATAACTAACGTAGTTTATTTGATATTTTTTTATTTATTTAATCATTTTTTCATCTTTAAAATAGAGAAAGTAGTCGAGATTTTGGATTCGAGTCTCGCGAGCAACTTATTTTGAAATTGAATAAACTGCAATTTAGTCCCTCTGATTTAGTGAAATATAACATTTTATCCCTCCATTTTAAAAAACCTTCAATTTAATTCTTCACATTTAAAAAAACTGCAAAATAGTTTCTACTGTCAAATTTTCAATTAACCTTCCATTTATTTTAATAAAAATGACTAAACTACCCTTTTCTTCTCATCCTTCTCCTTCTTTTCCCCATTCTCTTCTTCCTTTTCTCCTCATCTTCCTCCTCCTCCTCCTCCTCCTCCTCCTTCCTTCTTCTTTTTCTTCTTCTTCTTCTTTTTCCGATCCTTTCTCCTCGTTCTCCTTCTCCTCCTCCTCCTTCCGATCCTCTTCTTCCTTTTCTCCTCATCCTCCTCCTCCTCCTCCTCCTCCTCCTCCTTCTTCTTCTTCTCCCAATCCTTTCTCCTCCTCCTCCTCCTCCTCCTCCTCCTCCTCCTCCTTCTTCTTCTGTGTTGGGATGGAGTGAATACTGTTTGGTTGAGTTTTTTTACTTAAAGGGTAGTTTAGTCATTTTCATTAAAATAAACGGAAGGTTAACTGAAAATTTGACGGTAGGGACTATTTTGCAGTTTTTTTAAATGTGAAGGACTAAATTGAAGGTTTTTTAAAACAGAGGGACGAAAGGTTGTATTTTATTAAATCAGAGAGACTAAATTGCAGTTTACCCTTTAAAATATTCAACTTAATCGTGAGAATTTTATATTCGACATTTATATCTCTTAAGAAAAAAAAGCTCACATATGTAAAATATTTAAACCAACTATCAGCATAAAGTAGGAAAGTTATAGAATACTTGTGGATGCTAAAATTTTATACTCTTTCTCACAAAAAAAATCAATTATATTTTGATGTTCTGAAATTCAAAAAATAGGATTTACAATTGTTATATAAATTTCGATGGAGAGGGAGACATTCCACTCCTTTTATCCTTTCCCTTTTGTCCGCTAATGATGTCTAACCGTCCCTCTGCTACAGTATCCCTCTCCACACCAGACGACTATTTAATTCTCCTGACGCATATGCAGGCAGGACTGTAAAGTGACCGGACCTGCTCCATTTTCTCTGGTCACGTCACTAGGCTAGGCTTCTTTCGAAAGGGCCCGCGCGGGAGGCCAGTCCGACCTGATTTCCCAACTGCACTAGGACGCGCAATCTGGGCTAATTTATTTCAAGAAAGACTTGGTGGGCTTTGGGTTTGCCTTCCTCATTAGGGCCTGGTCTTGTCCCAGGTATAGAAGACCCGACGGTCATCATACTTTAAAATAATAAACTTGAATCCGATTTAATTGTGAATAAGGTTAATGTGCAACTAAGTACCTGTTGAGCTCTACAAAGAGCATGTTATATTAGGTGATAATTTTTTACTTTTACTCACCAAACAATTAATTCACGAGTTTGTTTTGATAATCATTCTTTAAAATAAGATTTACTAATTATTTACATTATTAGTTGAATATAATACTTAACAAATGGTAAAAAATTAAATTTATTCTTAAATTATATCGTAGATAAAAATATTAAAATTTATCATTCGATTCAAATTTATCTTTAAATTATCATTGAAGGCTAAATAAGTTCAAATAAGACTAAATAGAATGCGGAGAGCATAGCTCAAACTTTTAAATCCCAATAAATTTTAAACTGTTCATGGATAGATCAAAAGATAAAATTCTATATTTTTCACTTTAATTATAAAGTTTAGGATCAAATTCAACCTGGCCAGAATAAAAAATACAAACATGGAGAAGTATTTAAAAAATTACTATTTAGTATCTGTAATATAGAAAATTTATTAATTAATCTATCAATTTTAAAATATATATTAAAACGGTCTTAATATTTTAATAATTCTACTAATTAATCCCTTTATAAATTTTAAAAATACATTAAACTTTTTTGCAATACTTAACGGCTAAAACTAATGAAGTGATTAAGTAGTACACTTTTTAAAATTTTAAGAGTATTTTAATATATTTTTCAAAATTGAGAGACCAATTAGTGAGTTTTTTCGTACTATAAGAATTAAATAATAATTTTTTTCTTTTATTTTTTTATTGACATTAAACCAAAATAATGGTAAAATAAAATTTAATTGAGTTTGATACGGTAGTTTTCTCTAAAATGCCCAATAAAATGCCCTTGAACAATTTGGATTGAGTTCCACTTGACTTATATACTCTTCATGCATTTTCTATTCTTTCAGTATGGAATTTTCATATCTCAAACAATAACAAACATAATTTAATTTTTATAATAAGAAAATTAATTTTATTTATTTATTTATAGAATTCAAATTCCTAAATAATAATCCTTTCTGAAAAAGGTATCCTTAGAGTCTCATACAATTTGATCAGAACTTAAAATTTTTTTTATATATATAATTAAATCTTATTATTAGGAAAATTATTCCACTGCATGATTTTTTTGTCACATCTGCACATGGCTAAGTTTGGCCAAAGGCTTCATTTTTTTTAAATTGTAAACTTGCCAAACGCGATGAAATTCCGCATCAGTTTTATCGATGCTTTGATATTACTTATAAAATAATTCTTTAATTTATTATAAGTATAAACATGATTATGAATATAATGTGAATTACAAACTCGGAGATTATCTAATGTCCCAGCAATAGATATTAAATAAATTAAATTTCATAAATATAGAAAAATATATTTAATGAGAAATAAATATAAATTATATTAATTTGATATAAAAAAAATTTTAAATTTAAATAAATTGATTTCTCTCTATTTGATCCTTTTTATTTTACAGAGTCTTTTAGTAATAGAATTTTATAGAAAAAATTATCCTAATATATTTGATACTTAAAGAATACTGTGTATATATAAAACTTATTATAGAATGAAAAATAATCGATTTATTTATACCTTTGACTCTATTTTATATATCTATCAAAATATCAAATAAATGGATAGAATTTATTTTAAACTTATTAAAATAGATATTTTTTTAATCTAATAAAAATTCTAATTATGGGTAAATTCGTTGTATATCCTACCCATTAACATCCTAGGTGAGAATCACTGATGAAAGTGAGAGGATGGACTTATGTTCCATGTATACTCCTCTTCTCCCAAGTATGCTTCACATGTACAAGACTTTGAGGATGGTGGTCAGAGTCACTACTGAAAGTGAGAGGATGGTCTCATGTGACCAAACCAGTGTGTGATAAATAAAGGAGGTCCCAAGAGATGTTCAATTTTGAAAATATAATCCTTAACATTAAAAGGTCAGGCCCTATATATTCTAGTAATTAACGTACAACTTGTGAGCTAGTGGATCAGTAAACTTATTTGAAGAGTGATTAGAAATTTATGCTATGTATCAGTTGAGTAGAGTAGTTTCTTCTCCTGGAGGTTCAACAACTACCTACCTTTCTTACTTGGCAAACAATGTTAAATGAAACAATGAATTAATTTATCTTCGTCTCTAACTCTCTCTCTCTCTCTCTCTTTCTCTTTCTCATATGAATTTTAACAAGAAGCATTCCCACACGCTTCATCAATTTGTGAGGCGCATATGGTAATGGTCAAGAAATTTAGTGTAGTATTAATTTCCAGGACCA
Source organism: Manihot esculenta (assembly GCF_001659605.2). Taxonomy (NCBI): domain Eukaryota; kingdom Viridiplantae; phylum Streptophyta; class Magnoliopsida; order Malpighiales; family Euphorbiaceae; genus Manihot; species Manihot esculenta. The sequence continues at coordinate 1,883,934 of NC_035161.2, read as the reverse complement.
TTTTGGCATGGAAATCAAGAATCACGACCCCGATCCTTTAGTTTCGACTTAGTATAGAATTTTTCATATACTGCACTGCTTTCAATGGCTTGTCCTCAACTCGTTTGACTCTGCTGCCTGCCTTTATAAGTTTCTTCCCTTCCCTCTCTCTCTCTCATTCTCCTTATTTCTATCCTCTCTCGTTACTTTGGACTCTAATAAACGATAGTTTACGTGGGCACTTGTGAGAATGGGAGTAATGGGCAAAACCAGAATGGTTTTAACCTTAACATGTAGAGCTGTGCATGAGGCTGTGAGCTTCGTCGTTTTTTGTTTTCTTGATCTTCTTGATTCTGTTCTATGTTTCGCATACAAAGTAGCAGATTTCTTCATTGAAGCAGATTGGAAACCCTGTTATTGCACCTCAGCTAAAGAAGCCATCACTAGCAGTGGCAAGATCTTGGTTTCTGAACAAGGTGAGTCCAAGATTGTTTGCCTCAGCTCTAGCAAGTTAGAGCTACAAGAGATCTCAGACACTCTTTATACTCGCCCTTCCCTACTTTCTGAAGTTTCAAAGTTGACTGTTAATGTATTAAAACGAATCAAGTTGGAAAGGAGCATTGTACAATCCTGGAAGAAGGTGAAGAAAGGAACCCCGAGATCCTCTTTCACGATTAACTCCACCATTGTTGAAATGCTTCAAGGAAAGATTGAAGGGCAGCAAACGCATCCCATCCCCAGATGGTCCGACTGTGATTGTCAACATTGCACTAGATGGATCACCTCTAGCAAAGATAATCTATTTGTTAAAGCTGAAGGCGCAGACGAAGGTGGTAATAATAATCAGGCAAAAGTAGATGTTCTCTTCATCCATGGATTCATTTCATCTTCAGCATTTTGGACAGAAACTGCATTTCCTAACTTCTCGGATGCTGCTAAAGCCAAATACCGATTCTTTGCCGTGGATTTGCTAGGATTTGGGAGAAGCCCAAAGCCAACAGACTCTCTATACACACTTAGAGAGCATTTGGAAATGATTGAAAGATCTGTGATCGAACCTTACAAAGTTAAATCCTTCCACATTGTTGCTCATTCTCTGGGTTGCATTTTGGCCCTAGCTCTTGCAGTAAAATACCCTGCATCCGTCAAATCACTCACTCTCCTTGCACCAGTAAGTTAATATCATTCGGTGTCCCAAATTCATTGGAATAAGAATGCAATATCTCTAATTATAAAAAAAAAAAAAAAAAAAAAAAATCTCCTGTCATCTTTCTTTTCTTTTCATCTCATTGTTTTTGAATAATAATATTCATAATAATTATTTAATTACTAATTTATATATTTGAAATCGTTAATTACCCATCAATGCCTTGACAGCCATATTATCCGGTGCCAAGAGGGTTACAAGCAACACAGTATGTTATGAGAATGGTAGCTCCAAGGCGCGTATGGCCACTCATTGCATTTGGCGCGTCGATTGCCTGTTGGTATGAGCATATAAGCCGGACGATTTGTCTTCTTATATGCAAGAACCATAGGCTGTGGGAATTTCTTGCTAAACTCATCACAAGAAACAGGTAAACTCCTCAAATCTTAAGAATAATATTTTCAATCAAAACCTTAACATCTCTCTGCCTGTATACGCAATCAATGTCTTGTGTCCGTTTTCTAAACAACCCAAACCAACTATAATTTTAATACCTTTTAAAGGAAATTTTAAAATTTCAGGTATGCTTGTTTTTATTAGATTTAAAATTATATAAATTAAATATTTTATTTTTTTAATTCTACATCGATTGTGAAAAGGCATAATATATCTTTTATATGGATTATAGGTACTTCTTCCTTTAACCTAATTTTTAGAGTGAGTTAAGTCTGTTTCAAATTTAATATGATATTAGAGTCTTTTATTCGATATTGGGCCTTCTATAAATATATAATATACCAATAAAATTTTAAACGTAAGGGTGTTGAATCTCACGTTACCATCTAAACTTCAATTAACAAAACCTTTATAAAAAAAATCATTTTCTGGATATTCATTTTGGAGACAAGTGGTTGATCCATTAATGAGTGTGAGGCTAGAACTTTATGGTTCACCAAAGTACAGCTGTGATGGTTATGGTTTGACGTTTCTATGAATAGAAGTTTATTTGCAAAGTGGACTCTTTCTTTCCCATAAATAAATGAATGGGCATTTCTAAAAGATTTGGACCATCCAAATGTCTTAATCTTATTGTTGAACGTACTTAGATGATTGGGTAGGCCACCCATACAATTTCAAATAGTGAAAATTTTACATTGCTTGTAGTTTGAAAACATTTCACCGTTTAGCGAACGAGGAATGCTAATTTATTTATTGAAATATATTATTATTAGTTATTAATTAAAATAAAGAAAATAATAACTAATATAAGAAATAGTTTTTAATGCGTATTAGACAATTAATCGTTTAAAAAAATATTTATATCTAACATTTTTTTTATGAAAAACACAATGTTTCGGTGCGTGTGTATATATATAATTAGTATTTAGTCTCTATGGTTTAGAAAAATTTATTAATTAGTCCTTCAATTTTAAATTAATTAGATGAAAATTAAAATTAATTTTAAATTTATTAAGTTTTTCTATTTTTTTATTTTTGTCTTCTGCTGATGAGATGGTAAGCTAAATACATAAAATAATTCGCTTTGATATTAATGCAAATTTTCCCAAAATATGTTCACAGGATCAGGACATTCTTGCTCGAAGGATTCTTTAGCCATACCCACAATGCAGCATGGCATACCCTACACAATATTATCTGTGGAACCGCCGGTAAGCTCGACGGCTATTTGGATAAAGTCCGGGATAATCTAAAATGTGATGTCAATATCTTCCATGGGAGAAATGATGAGCTTATTCCAGTTGAATGTAGTTACAACATAAAACGAAGAGTTCCTCGTGCTCGTGTCAAGGTGATAGAGAAAAAAGATCATATTACTATTGTTGTTGGCAGGCAAAAGGCCTTCGTTCGAGAACTAGAGAAGATTTGGAGTAGATCAGGTCATTAAGACTCTACTCTTTTACATGCAAGTCCTGGCTATAACCTTTAAGTCACCATATGCATATATCCTATCAAAGTGGATTAGTATGTTTTCTTCTACTTGTTCAAGGCAATCATTATTATTGGGTATAAAATACTTGATTATTCAGAAAATCACGTGTAAGTTCATAATAAAATAAAATAAAATTGCTTGATATTGAATCTGGTCTATATATGCATATACATGTGCTACCACATTTTCTTCTTCTTTTCCGATACCTTCTGCTAATTTGAAAAAATAAATAAATAAATAATTTTTGTAACTTAATTAGATGAACTTATTTGCACACTAAATGGTTGTAACCAACGAAGCATGTCAATGAGTTCTATGCTACATAAAAAAAAAAGCAACTAATAGAATAGCCTTCTAAAATTTGAAAAATTATTCGTATCTCTAAATATTTATGAGACGATTTTAAGAGTTATTCTCATTATAAAGACGAATATTATTTTCATTTTTTAAAGATTAAAGTTGTTCCCATATCAAAGGATAAACACTCATCTTTATTTTTAGAGATAATTATCGTCGTCGTCCCTTTTATGTAAGAATAGTTATCGCCTTAGTTATCGTCATCCTTAAAATATGGATATCTTCCTCTTCTTATAGGGACTATTTTTGTCACTATATAATATATTTTTTTAGAAAAATATATTTTAATTATCCTTAAATTTAATACTAATTAATATTATGCATTAAGTATGAATATTGTTCCTCATAGTAATCAATTGAGGAAAATTATTATGCTTAAATATAAATGTAAATATCTCATCAACATCCCTTGAATTAAATTTAATCAATTATCCACATAGTTACAATTCGCATTAGTAGTACTCACTCATTTTGTAAATGTCCATATACTAGCTTTCATTTATTTCATGAAAAATGTTTTTTTAGAAAAAAATTTTTTGCATTTTTTTGATATTTGGAGGACTAAGAAAATTTAATCAATAAAAAAATATTTTTCTAATCTAAAAAAAATTAAGACATTTTAAAAAAAAAATTCTTTTTTTCAAAAGATAAAGTCATTTTTCATACTTTAAAAATCTTGATAAGACTTCTATATATAAATTTGCTAATATATTTTACTTTTTAAATTAAAATTGAACAATGAAAAATAAGTTATCTTATAGATTAAATATAAAAGTATTTTCTAAATATAAATTATTTTCTGCAAACAAATGAAGACTAAATAAATTAAATTTATAATCACAAAAAAATTAAATAATTACAATTGTAAAATAGATATTGATATCACTACAAAAAAATAGATTATCAGCGACGGATTTAGCGACGGAAATTACTTCCATTGGAAAAAAAAAAATTTAGCGACGGAATTAGCGACGGATCAGTGATGAATATTGTATTTTGGCATTTCTGACAGATTTCCGACGGATTATAAAAATATTAGCGACCGAATAAATTTCGTCGCTAATCCGTCAGAAAATGCAAATAATATAAAAAAAAAATCCTAATCATTCATCCTCACTTCTGATTTTAGCCGCCCACTTCCTCTTCTCTCCTCTCCTGGATGCCACATCTTTCTCCTTGCCGAAATCGCCGCCGCCGCCGCCGCCGCCGCTGCCGTTGATCCCATCACTGTCGCCGCTGCTGGACGCTCGCCACTGCTGGACGCTCCTCTCGCCACCACTGCGTTGCCGCTCGCCACTGCCACCACTGCCTATCAAGTAAGTGTCTACTTTGATTTTTAGTTTCTTTTTATTATATTATTGAAATTTTGAGTTTTAATTTTTAATATGTTATGATATAGTGAAAATATTATTCATTTAGTTATAAATTTGTGTTAATCAAAATTTATTTTTAGTTTTACTAATTATATTTTTAAAAAATTAAATTGTGGGCAGCAGCAAGCACAGCAGCAGCTTGCTGCGTGGGCAGCAGCAACTGCTGCCCAACAGCATCCAATAGAGGTGGGCCAATAAATAATTTTAATTGAGATTTTAATTTCTTATTTAAAATATATATAATTTTAATTGAGAAAAAAGATCAAATAATAATTGTGGGCCAATAAATCAAATAGAAATTTATTTTATCTAATTGTGTCATCATTTAAACTATATTTCTTTTCTTTTTTTGTCTAATAAAGCAATATTGGATTTAGCAAAGACTCTTGTGATTAAGGAATTAGAGAAAAAAGAATAAAAAAATAAATTTCAGAAATTAATTTGATTTGATTAGTATATTAATGAATGGATTAACAAACTCATCTATTAATTTAACTTTTTTAAAAAAATAATAATATTTAAAAGTAGTTAGTTAATTAAAGACATGAATTAAAATAGTATTTGTGGGTTTGCTTTACATGCCTTCCTTTCAACTCTACTTTGATATGTTACTTATGGACAATTATTTTTTCAGATGCCTCGAAGAGCAGTATCATCCAGAGGTAGAGGACATAGCCAGCATCTGTCTATGAATGAAATAGATGAGGCAGTACAGGTCCAGGAGGAAATACTGGAGCATACTCCACAAGATTAGGGGGCCAAGCAAACGCATCCTTATCATCATCAGTTCGAACTAGAGGTCTGAATTTGGGACATCCTATCCCATCAAACCCGTCTGATCATCAATTGATTAGATTGAAAGGAACTGTGTAAGTCATATACAACTTTTTGCTATTGATTTAATATGTATTATTACTTACAACTACTCATTACATATAAAAATATTGCAGTTTTTTAGATTCCACAGTTACTAGATCAATTACTAATGACATTAAGATGCACTATACTGTTCCATGGAAAACTTGGTCAGAAATACCTTTAAAGACAAAAGACGAGCTCTTCGGACTTTTTCGGGTAAATACAACTTATATTTTAAAATTTATAATATGCATTTTAAGTTTTTTAAATTTATTTAACACTGATTGTTATTTGTAGAGTCGATATGCATGGGATGAGAGTGAAGAAGATATGGTTCGAATTGCTTGGAAAAAGGTAGGTAAAGAAAGACTGCAAGACATTCTTAATAGAGTTAGGAGCGAATTGTTGCGCAAGCACAAGAAGACAAATGTTGCTTATCTATACAATTTAGGACCAGATTGGATGGAGGCAGAGATATGGTATGAACTTGTTGCATATTGGAGTATACCAGAGTGGAGAAAGAAATCAGAAGCTGGTAAAGCAAATAGAAACGTAGAAAAAGATGGGACTATTACGAAACACTCTGGTGGTTTAATAAAATTGGAGGTTCATGAGAATAGATTGGTATAACTCTTTTATTTCTTACTTTTATTTATACAATTCTATTTTTATATAGATGGTTAGAAATTATTCGTGCATCTTGTGTTGTGTGGTTATTTCTTTTTTGTAGGCAAAGAAGTTGGGTAGACAATCAACTCAACTTGAACTATTTCGTGCAACTCACACAAAAAAGGGGAGTCAAGGTGTTTACATTGATGGAAAATCACGACGAGTTGATGTATGTTACTTTTTGCTTATTTAATGTTATCACATTATTTTTCTAATTATTATGTTATCATTAGTTGTGTATGATTCATGAAATGTTTATTATGTTTTCTTTTTTTACTTAGGGAGCTTATTTGAGTGCAATTGCTAAAAATGTGAATGACAATTGTGAGAGTTAGTCTGCTTTTGATTTGAATAAGTGGATTGAAATTTCTGGAAGTAGCAAAGGAAGAGTTTATGGTTTTGGATCCTCTGATATTGCAAAATCAAGAACTCCAACTACATCTTTCTCATGCACATCAGCTCATCCTGGAGGACCTTCTCAAACTATGTTTTCTTTAGAGGAGGTTGAACAAATATTAGAGCAAAACCGGATCAAAATGAAACAAGACATGGAGCAAATGCAAGAGCATATGCGAGTGCAGATAGAAAAACAAATAAAAGATCAGATGAAATCTTTGAAGAACAAAAATAGATCTTCACCGCATAACACAACTGCAGATTCAGATGGTTCAACAAATTCATAGATTAGTTTTAAATTTTATGAACATTGTAAAGTATTATGAATTTATTTTAAATTTTATGAATATTGTTAAATATTATGGATTTATTTTAAATTTTATGAATATTGTTAAGTATTATGAAATATTTGATTTATATTCAATATGATTCTTAATTATAAATTATTTGATTATACAGGGAATATCTAAATAAAAGCAAGAATTTTTTTTTGTGATCGAATTTTAACATACTAGCGACGGATTCAAGAGAATATTTATTAAAATGTCTTAATATTTCCGACGGAAAATTTCCGTCGCTAATTATTTCTGACAGATTAGCGACGGATTGTTATAGGATGAATTTAGATATTCCGACGGATTTAGCGACGAAAAAACTCGTCGCTAAAATGTTCGACGGAATTATCCGTCGGAAAATCCGTCGCTAATATTTCCGACGGAAGCCCGATCCGTCGGAAAAAATTAGCGACATGACTTTAAGCGACGGATTTGAGTCCGTCGAAAATCCGTCGCTGAAAGTTTTAGCGACAGATTTTTTACTATCAGCGACGGAAAAATCCGTTGCTGATAGTCTTTTTTTGTAGTGTATTACACAATTATCGCCCAAAGAAGACAATGTGCTAACATCCAAAGACAAGACCACATGGCAAGAGTTTGATCAGATGATACTCGATTCCACAAAGAGAAAAGAAGACCTGGATGTTTCAGGTCAGTTCAGTTTGTCAAGATTTGCCATCTCAACTACAAGACTAGGCTCCATAGGAAGGTGTCGTTAACGACCGCAATCCAGCAGATTCCCTTTAGGCCTGTAATCACGGGATTCCTAACCAATTAGTCGATAAAATCTCTTATTATCAACGAGTCGACTATATCATTGTCGAATTTTCAAAAAATACTATAATTAACCTAACTTTCTTACCGTATAAAAGTTAATGATCACATGATAAAGATACGCAATTCTTATACGACTGCTCTTGAGTTCTAAACAATTCCTTATACTCATCCTGTTCTCCAGTTTACTGACTTAAGGGACGAAGTGGATGTTGTAGGCGTTAATCATCTCATATTCTCTTTCTTGCAGGTTTAACCAATCACAATACAGTTTCATTTCAGTCGCATCAGATACTAAAAAGTTTAATACCTCCATCTAATAATCATGAAGATCATAAAATATTGTTAAACAAACTAAATCCACATACCATATATCAAAATCGAAGAACTTTAAAGTTATAAAATAGTTGATCCCATAAAAAATTGTTCCTATTATTAGATTTTTATATATTTTTAGGGCTATATGTATATTTTTATATATTTTTAGGGCTATATGTATATTTGTGTACATGTATGTATGTGTACAACACTATGGAATAAAATTTTGAAATGGTCACCCTTTAATTGTTCTTTTAAATTTTTTTTGAAATTATTTATCATTTATAAATATTATTAATAGTAAACAATTAAAATAATTATCCTTAATTATTTAAAATCATTATTCTTAAGAACAATTAATTTTAACTTGTCCCTTAGTATCGTCCCATACTTTCAAAATTTTCATAGTGCTACTAGATTTTTTCTCTTAAACGATAATATCTCAAACATGGCAGAGTCGGTAAAAGACATTGTAAAAATTAAAAAATGATCTTAATATTATATAATTAGATTAAAATTTTACTACACTTAAAAATTATTAAAAAAACTACATCCTTACTAATTTTATTAAGGTAAAAGGCATATTTTAGCCTTAAATTATTACTCAATAGTTATATTTGCACATAAATTTTTTTCTGGGCCTAAATAGACCATTCAACTTCAAAATAAGTTAAATAAGCAGGGGTGAGCATTCGGTCGGTTCGGTTCAAAAACGAACCGAACCGAATAAACCGAAAACCAAAATTTTAGTGTTTATGAAAACCGAACCGATTTTGGTCAGAAATCGAATCGAACCGGACCGGTTCGATTCGGTTCGATTCGGTTTGTTTTGATCGGTTTCGATTTTTAATAATTTTTTTATTTTTTACACTTTATTTTGAGTATTTTAAAATTTAATTAAAATATTTTAATTTTAATATAATTTAATTTCTCTATATTATTAAAAAACATATTATTTTCACTAATCGGTTCAGTTCGGTTTTTTCGGTTTTTTTCTGATCAAAACCGAATCGAACCGAAATAACCAAAATTTCAGAAATTAAAAACCGAACCGAACCGAAATATATAAAAAACCGAACCAAAATTTCAAATCAGTTCGGTTCGGTCGATTTTTTCAGTTTAAACCGAATACTGCTCACCCCTATAAATAAGTCTTTTAACTTTTTAATTCAATTAAATATGCACTAAGGGAATGTATAGACCCTTCAAATTTTAAAATAGAACGTATAAGTATTTTTAATTTTAAATAAGTAAAAAAAATATAGTAGACTATAATTTTCTCCAATTTTAGATCTAGGCAAATTAAGCTCTATTTGAAAATTTTTTAGCACATGAAATTCTCACCAATTATTTTATATACCAATTTATGATACCATAAAAATATTATATGTTTTATACCAACCCAAGCCTTTCATCCAAATTTTATCCAGGTTTCGACTAGTAAACTGTGGTTTTACTATCATAACCAAGTTTCTGAATCATTTTACTAATTCAAAATTAGTAAAATAATTTAGCCTATCCAAATCTATTATATTGAAAGACATCAATCTCTTCATTTGCAACACAATTAGGTCTCTGACAAAGTGGTCTCCATGATAATTTCATATTCTAAAAGGTGTAAACATCATCTTAAAAAACTATCACTACAAGAATTTAAAAAATTACCAACGGAAATTTCCATTGGTAAACATTGATATTCCGTTAGTGAAAATTTTCACTAACGAATCTGTGACGGATTCATTCCGTTGGGAAATCCTCGTTGGTAAATTATTCACTAACGAAATTTGTATCCATTAGTGACACTAGCGGATCACCAATTGAAATTTCCGTTGGTGACACTAACGAAAATTTCCATTGGTGACATTAACGGATCTCCAACGGAAATTTTCGTTAGTGACACTAACGGATTACTAACAGAATGCAATTCCGTTGGTAATACTAACGGATTTTGCGTTAGTAATCCGTTAGTAAATAAAAAATGGCATTGTTTTCCTTTGCGACAGACATGGATCCGTTAGTGACACCAACGGAAATTCTGTTGGTAATCCGTTGGTAAATCATAAAATTGCAAAATCATCCCTATATTTTCATACATTATGCACCTGTACCTATATCATGTACATTCATATACATCCATCATCATCCATCATCATCCTTGACATTAATAATACTATAAACGTGAAAAACCAAATTACTCATTAAAATATATTTAAAACTTAAAGAATTTGTACTACAATTATAATTTGAAATAAAAATTATCAACTGGTCATAACAAAAGATACATACTAAACTAAACTAGCAAGCTTATCATCTATATCATCATCACTGTCTGTATGATGATCACCAATGACAGGGGCATCATCATGCCGCTGCTGTGGAGATGGAGCTGGAGGTGCCCTAGGAGCAGATGTCTGAGTGGATGTCCCAATACCCTGTTGTGCCATCATCCTATGCATAAATGTCTGCAACTCGTCCAGCACTGTGGTAATGGGACCATTCTCTGTCTCTAGCCGATTTTTAATAATTTTTTTATTTTTTACACTTTATTTTGAGTATTTTAAAATTTAATTAAAATATTTTAATTTTAATATAATTTAATTTCTCTATATTATTAAAAAAACATATTATTTTCACTAATCGGTTCGGTTCGGTTTTTTCGGTTTTTTTCTGATCAAAACCGAACCGAACCGAAATAATCGAAATTTCAGAAATTAAAAACCGAACCGAACCGAAATATATAAAAAACCGAACCAAAATTTCAAATCAGTTCGGTTCGGTCGATTTTTTCAGTTTAAACCGAATACTGCTCACCCCTATAAATAAGTCTTTTAACTTTTTAATTCAATTAAATATGCACTAAGGGAATGTATAGACCCTTCAAATTTTAAAATAGAACGTATAAGTATTTTTAATTTTAAAAATAAGTAAAAAAAATATAGTAGACTATAATTTTCTCCAATTTTAGATCTAGGCAAATTAAGCTCTATTTGAAAATTTTTTAGCACATGAAATTCTCACCAATTATTTTATATACCAATTCATGATACCATAAAAATATTATATGTTTTATACCAAGCCTTTCATCCAAATTTTATCGAGGTTTCGACTAGTAAATTGTGGTTTTATTATCATAACCAAGTTTCTGAATCATTTTACTAATTCAAAAATAATTTAGCCTATCCAAATCCATTATATTGAAAGATGTCAATCTCTTCATTTGCAACGCAATTTAGGTCTCTGACAAAGTGGTCTCCATGATAATTTCATATTCTAGAAGGTGTAAACATCATCTTAAAAAACTATAAATTTTAAATTATTGGTCACACAAATTATATCTTTAGCTACTTTAAACCATAGGCATATGGCACAAACTGAAACTTTTTAATTAATATATATACTACTTTAAGGCCATACTAATTTTTAAGGAATTGTCAACTTCAAATGGAAAAAATGTTAATCTCTCAACGGTGACAATATGTGTGATAAAGAGCTAATTAGACTTCGTCAGGAGTTTTAATTAATATTGTTTGGTTAAAACGATATAAGAGAAAAAAATATGCTAAAAAGACGAAAATTCTTATTAAAATTCTTCAAAAATTAAAACATAAGTTTCTAATGGCCAAAGAATGGTATTTATAATAGAAACAAAATCTTAATATACAAAATTATGAAAATATCCAAAAAAGTAATTAAAATGCAAAATTGACCTCCTAAACGATGGATTTTTCACAAACAAGGGCAAGCAAACTACTCCTACTTCAATTGCATTTGTATATCAACTTGTATTCTAACTTTAACTAAATCTACTCTTAAGGAAAAGTTCATATTATTACTTAAAACAATGATTCACCCTACACTTATAAATTGTGTATATAGATAGCCTTACCATGATTTACAACAAGGTTATTTACATGACTCATGCACCTCAATTACCTTTAAACCACAAATGCTTCAGACTTACTGTTCTACCAAACTGCCAGCTTAATATGTAAAAATTTAGGAGGAACACTAAATTTAAATATTTTTAATAAACACCAATGTAATGTAGCAACATTAAAAAGACAGGAGCTTTCGAATAAAAGATTCAAATCATTTTAAAAAATCCAATGCGAAGTACCAATATTAAAAGGGCAGAACAATAGTAGCAATGATCTTTCCCACAATAATATCATATCAAATCACAAGTTTTCACATAAAAATTTGTACTTTCAGCCGATAATTCAAATCAATCCCCTATTATTTTTTATTAAATAAACAATCAAATACTACATAAATAGAAGAAATGGTAAATAAGGAATACCTTAGGTGAAGTATAGTTTCTTATCATAAATAGCAAAATAGAATGTACAATCTTATAATATCGCTACTCTGATTGGTTGCATGCATAGAAGAGGAAAAAAGAAAAGAAACCTTCGAAAAAGCAACCTTTATTCAAATTTAAAATATTTGATTATTGTAATACCCGGCGAGAGTCCGACATCGGAATTCCTATCGTCCGGTGGAATCCAGGATGTCGGAATTCTCTAGAAGGGTAAGATTTATGTTTTTCTCAAGTAATATAGTATGTTTTTATGGTATGGTGTTAAAAAGAAATGAGTTTTTGAAAGAAAAGAACCAAGGCAGAAAAGCCATGATTTTATGAGAAAAGCTTGTATATGTGTTATATGTTTTGTGTTGTTGGGGTTTTTAGGTAGTTTTTGACCCCTTTGAGCATATATTTGGGTGTATGCAAGTTGAGGAATTGAGGTGTTTGAGATTGGGAGCGTTTTGTGCATTTGGCGAGAGGTAGAGTAAGTTTCTGCCTTGTTGATGAACTCAGGTTTGGCAGCCGAAGGTACATTCGGCCGCCGAACCCCTGAGGAGGTGGCTTCGGCTGCCCAAGCTTGCCCCCGAGCTTTTGGACTTTCGGCTCTGGAGGGGAGTTTCGGCCGCCGAAGGTGCCGCCGAAAGTTAGAGACTTTTGTCTCTGGAGTGCCTTTCAGCCCCCGAAACTTGCCCCCGAAAGGGTTCGGCTGCCGAAAGTTGAGATTCGGCCGCCGAAGGTACATGAGTTTCGGCTCTGGAGAGGACTTTCGGCCGCCGAACCTGCCGCCGAAAGTGTTCTGTCCAGCCTTCCTTTGCATGCTTTGCATGGATGTTTGAGTGAGTGTAAGGGGATTCTTGGGGAGGTTCAGAGAGTTGTTCTTGAGTTAGTTTGGTCCCTCATTTGAGTTTATCTGTGCCTACACAGACCAGAGGAACCAGAGAGAGCAGCAGTGAGTACTGCTCCAGTGTTCAGAGCCTGCAGAGTCAGTCCAGATAGCTAGAGGTGAGTGGAACTAAACTTAATCCTTTTACTGGAATGTTTTTAGCATATTTCATGCATCATGGTTATGCAGTAGGTTGATTGCATTAGAATTCATGAATATGTTGCATTGCATAGTTATTTGTTGATGTGGGTGAATGCTGAATGATCCAATAGTCACTGAGATAAGTCCAGGAGCCTTTGACTACACCCTGGCAGGTATAGAAGTCCAGGAGCCTTTGACTACGCCCTGGCAGGTATAGTAAAGTCCAGGAGCCTTTGACTACGCCCTGGCAATGGTAAGTACAGGTGTTATATACACATATACATATATGAGACAGGAAATCCAGGTGCCTTTGACTATGCCCTGGTATGAGATACTGGGACTATTTGGTGACAGGTTTACCCTTGCTGTGGATTGTCTGTGTTATGATGCATTCCATAAGGTCATGTGTTAATGATATGTTTTATTGTTCTACTCACTGGGCTATAGAGCTCATCCCACTCCCTTAACCCCAGTCTTGCAAGTTCAGTGTACAGTGTACAGGGGAGATCAGCAGAGCACAGAAAGAGTAAAGAGCTTTGTAATAGCTTAGAATGGACATGTAATATTAAAGAGATGTACTAGTTGTGTATACAGTTTAAGTTGTGCTTGACTTAGTTATCTTGTGTTGTAAATCTTTTGTTTTGTACATGATCTGTATATGTATATATTTTACAGCGTATGTGAAAAACCAGGCTTAACAGGTATGAGTTAACCCATCTAGAGCAAGCTCTAGTCAGGGGTACAGAGTACAGAGTACAGAGTACAGAGATAGTGCATGCACAGGTTAAGCCTTGGTTCAGAAAAGAGTTTTATTTGTACAGAAAATGTATGATCATGTATGAGATTTACAGGTACACAGAGAGTATAGCAGGCTTGCTACGAGTTCTGGCGTCCTTAAGCCGACCTGAATCCTAGCGCCGGTGACGGTCCATTTTGGGGTCGTTACAGATTGGTATCAGAGCCCTAGGTTCACATGATCGGACCTATAGAGAGAGTGTCGGGCTCATAGAGGTTAGAAGTGGTCAAGCACAATAGGGAATCATGTCCACTAGGATAGGATGTTGTGTCCTATCTATTTGATGCTATGATTTATGCATGTGCAAAGATAGGTGAGTTATATATATGTTGATATGCTATCTTATGTGCTGTGTTTTTTTTTCAGAGGTAAGATGAGAGGAACTCGTCGATCAGCTCGATTGACTGGAGTCCCACCAGCTAGTGAGCGAATAGATGCTCGTCCTCCTGCATTGCTAAGGGCAAGGTCACAAAGATCTAGCAGGGAAGGTACGTCAATAGACCCTAGAAGGTCTGTAGACGAGAGCAGAAGAGGTACAGTTAGAGGAGGAAGATCAGAGGCAGTAAGGGAGGCTATGGAACTTGACCAGTCTCTAGATGAAAGCATGAGTGTTGGCAGATCTAACGAAGGTATGGGAGAGTCGCAGGGAGGCGCTCAGACCTCAGGGTTTGGTTATCCAGCCTTTCCTCAGGACCCAGGGTATCTGATGGAAGGTATGTCGGAGTACTCTAGTTTTGTCCCCTATCCTACTTACATGCCATATATGCCTTATCCTCATTATTATCCATCATATCCTATGTATCCATCCTCACCTACCCATCCAAGTGCAGCACACCCAGAGCTAAATGAACCAGTACCTCCACCACCACAAGCAGAACCAGTAGCTCCTGTTGCCCAAAGACATCAACCTAGCTCATCTGGAGGTAAGGTGCAAATGACAGAGTACTTGAAATTGGATGCTCCGAAATTCAATCCAGGAGATGATCCATTTGAGTATCTGAGAACTGTGAAGATGATTACTGATGAGTTGGGAGCAGATGATAGTAGAGCCATAGAAATAGCGGGGTTTACACTGAAGTGTAAGAAAGCTCGAGAATGGTTCAAGAACTATATGGAGCCCAGGATGGACAGTATGTCATGGGGAGAGTTCGCCAATGAGTTTGCAGGGTGGGCTTTTCCTGATAGCTCCAGAGAGATGAAAGTAATAGAATTTGAGCAGTTGAGACAGACAGACGAGATGAGTGTTGACGAGTTTACAGATAAGTTCTTGGATTTGCTTCAGTATGTGGGTCAAGCCTATGATACTGATCAAAAGAAGGCAAGGAGATATACTATGAGATTGCATCCCAGGTATTCTTCCTTGATTCTTCCAGCAGAAAAGGAGAGTTTCCACTCTATTGTGGATGCAGCCAGGAAAATTGAAGCAAGTGCAATATTCAGAGACAGTCAAAAGCACAGGCTTCGGGTGCTAAGGCCCCCAGTTCAGGAACTTCAGGAGGAAAGAGATGGGATAGAGCAAAAGGAACAAAGAGTAAGTTCTGGAGTAAAGTCAAGTCTGGTCTGGGAATGGGTAGTGGCTCAAGCTCTGGCGCAAGCAGTCCAGTATGTAGACGATGTGGGAGACCACACAAGGGAGCTTGTCAGTTGGGATCTTCAGCCCGTTTTAGGTGTGGACAGGAAGGACATTTTGCTCAGGATTATCCTCAGGTGACTTTTGCACCATCCCAGCAGATGAGTTCAGGCAGTGTAGTACAGCCAGCAGCTCCAGCCGTACCTCAGAGTAGTGGCAGAGGTAGAGGGAGAGGGGCAGCCTCTACTTCAGCAGCAGGTTCCCGAGGTGGAAATCCGGTAGCCCCAGCACGGATTTTCACTGTGACACAGGAGGAGGCTAACACGTCGAACACAGTGGTGTCAGGTAATCTCATCATTGGGTGTTCAGATGTGTATGCTTTGATGGACCCCGGTGCTTCTCATTCCTTTATTGCTTCGAGAGCCATAGAGAGGTTGGGTTTAATGATTTCTGAGTTAGAGTATCCTCTCTGGGTCAGTGGACCCAACTGTGACCCATCAGTGGCAGCGTCCGTCTGTCGTTTCAGTCCAGTGTTCATAGAGGGTAGATGCCTTCCAGCTGACCTTGTGGTTCTAGACTTGACAGATTTTGATGTCATTTTAGGGATGGATTGGTTATCTACATATGGTGCGACCTTGGACTGTAAAGAGAAGGTAGTTAGTCTCAGAGACTAGGATGGGTCAGAGTGTGTCTTCAGAGGAGACAGGAGGGGTACACCTAGAGGCTTGATTTGAGCCCTTCAGGCTCGTCGTTTGCTTAGGAGGGGTTGTCAGGGGTTTCTAGCTCATGTGAGGGAGCTCGATAGTCAGGTGAGGGAACCAGCCACAGTACCAGTAGTCCGAGAGTTTCTCGATGTTTTTCTAGTCGAACTTCTAAGACTACCACCTGGTAGGGAGATAGAGTTTGAAATTGAATTGCTGCCTGAGACCAGACCTATCTCTATTCCTCCCTACAGGATGGCACCAGCAGAGTTAAAAGAGTTGAAAGAACAGTTGCAGAATTTGGTAGATAAGGGTTTCATCCGCCCTAGTACCTCACCTTGGGGTGCTCCAGTGCTCTTTGTCAGAAAGAAGGATGGATCCCTCAGACTTTGTATCGACTATAGACAGTTGAACAAGGTCACTACCAAGAATAGATATCCTCTACCTAGGATTGATGATCTATTCGACCAGCTAGCTGGAGCGGGTTGTTTCTCTAAAATAGATCTGAGATCCGGGTATCATCAGTTGAGAGTCAGAGAGGCAGATGTGCCAAAGACAGCTTTCAGGACCAGATATGGGCATTATGAGTTCTTAGTGATGCCGTTCGGGTTGACTAACGCCCCTGCAGCATTCATAGATCTCATGAACAGAGTTTTCAGCGAATATCTAGATCACTTTGTTATTATTTTTATCGATGACATCTTAGTGTATTCCAGAGATGCAGAGGAGCATGCCCAACATCTGAGGATAGTTCTGCAGACACTGAGAGAGCATGGTTTATATGCCAAGTTCTCGAAGTGTGAGTTTTGGTTGAGGAGCATTTCCTTCTTGGGACATGTGGTATTAGCAGAAGGGATTGAGGTAGACCCCAAGAAGATAGAGGTTGTAGCTAACTGGCCCAGACCCACGACAGTGACTGAGATTAAAAGCTTTCTGGGATTGGCAGGTTACTACAGGAGGTTCGTTCAGGACTTCTCGAAGATAGCGGCTCCTATGACCAAACTGACTCAGAAGAACCAGAAGTTTATCTAGTCAGACCAGTGCGAAGAGAGCTTTGAGGAGCTCAAGAGGAGATTGACATCAGCCCCAGTGTTAGCTCTGCCTGTTAGTAACGAAGATTTCACAGTGTTCTATGATGCATCTCGAGTGGGATTGGGTTGTGTTTTGATGCAGAGTGATAGGGTGATTGCTTATACTTCTAGACAGTTGAAGAAGCACGAGTTGAATTACCCCACCCATGACCTAGAAATGGCAGCAGTTATCTTTGCACTCAAGATGTGGAGGCATTACCCCTACGGGGTTAAATGCGAGATCTTCACTGATCACAAGAGTTTACAGTACATCTTGAGCCAGAGAGAGCTGAACTTGAGGCAGAGAAGATGGGTAGAATTGCTCAGTGATTATGATTGTAAGATCCAGTATCATCCGGGTAAGGCGAATGTTGTGGCAGACGCCCTAAGCCGGAAGTCACTAGGCAGTTTATCCCATATAGCAGCAGAGCGGAGATCAGTAGTGCGGGAGCTTGATAAGCTCATTGAAGAAGGGTTACAGTTAGAATTGTCTGGTATGGGTGCGTTGATAGCACAGATGAGAGTGACACCTGTATTTCTGGAGCAGATAGCTCAGAAGCAGCACGAGGACCCAGAGTTGATGAAAGTTGCCAGGACTGTTCAGTCAGGCAACAGTGCAGAGTTCAGATTTGACAACAAAGGGATCCTTCGCTATGGGAGTCAACTTTGTGTACCAGATAGTAGCAGTCTGAAGGAAGACATTATGAGAGAAGCTCATAATGCACGGTATAGTGTTCACCCAGGAGCCACCAAGATGTATCAGGATCTGAAAATGGTCTATTGGTGGCCAGCCATGAAGAAAGAAGTGGCGCAGTTCGTGACAGCTTGTGAAGTTTGTCAGAGGGTGAAACTAGAACATCAGAAGCCGGCTGAAATGCTTAACCCACTGCCAATTCCAGAGTGAAAATGGGAGAACATAGCTATGGATTTTGTAGTGGGCTTACCGGCAGCGTCTAACAGGATAGACTTCATATGGGTGATTGTGGACAGACGCACGAAATCTGCTCATTTCATTCCAGTTAGGAGTAACTATTCTGTGGATAAATTGGCACAGGTATATCTGGATGAGATAGTGAGATTACATAGAGTCCCAGTGTCTATAGTTTCAGACAGAGGACCTCAGTTCACCTCCAGATTTTGGCGAAGTCTGCAGAGTGCGATGGGCACGAGATTGGATTTTAGCACTGCTTTCCATCCGCAGACTGATGGACAGTCAGAGAGGACCATCCAGACCATAGAGGATATGCTCCGAATGTGTGTGTTAGACTTTGGCGGTTCTTGGAGGCAGCATCTACCTCTGGTGGAGTTTGCCTACAATAACAGCCATCATGCTAGCATAGGGATGGCTCCTTATGAAGCATTACATGGGAGGAAGTGCAGATCACCTGTTTGTTGGGAAGAGGTAGGAGAGAAGGCTCTTGCAGGGCCAGAGTTGGTAGAGATTGCCAGTAGAACAGTGCCCATGATTAGAGAGACGATCAGAACAGCTCAGAGTAGACAGAAAAGCTATGCGGACGTTCGCAGGAAACTGTTAGAGTTCCAGGAGGGTAATTGGGTATTGCTAAAAGTGTCGCCAATGAAAGGAGTGGTTCGTTTTGGGAAGAAGGGTAAGTTAGCTCCACGGTACATTAGACCCTTTGAGATTTTACAGAGGATCGGAAATGTGTCGTATAAGCTGGATTTACCTACTTCTATGGAGAGAATTCACCCGGTATTTCATGTTTCTATGCTACGGCAGTTTGTGTCAGATCCGAATCAGGTTCTAAGTGCGCCTGATATGGAGGTCCTTGGAGATCTCACGTATATAGAGCAGCCAGTGCGGATTCTTGATACACAGATCAGACAACTAAGGAACAAGGAGATTCCGATGGTGAAAGTTCTGTGGAACCACCATAATTTAGAAGAATGCACCTGGGAGACGCGGGAGTCTATGCTTCAGCAGTATCCATATCTGTTTTGAGGTTAGTTTCCTCCTTTTTCTGTGTTTTTATTGTTTTAGGAACATCCGAGGACGAATGTTCTTAAGGGGGGGAGAATGTTAAGAACATCCGAGGACGAATGTTCTTAAGGGGGGGAGAATGTAATACCCAGCGAGAGTTCGGCATCGGAATTCCTGTTGTCCGGTGGAATCCAGGATGTCGGAATTCTCTAGAAGGGTAAGATTTATGTTTTTCTCAAGTGATATAGTATGTTTTTATGGTATGGTGTTAAAAAGAAATGAGTTTTTGAAAGAAAAGCACCAAGGCAGAAAAGTCAGGTTCGGCCGCCGAAGGTGACATTCGGCCGCCGAACATGCATGGCTTTCGGTTTCACTATAGGCCGCCGAAGGTGGTCTGGCCAGCCACCTATAAAAGGCCCTCAGTCGGTTGAAAGGATAAGTTTTGTCGCTTTCTTTCACTTTCTGAGGTGAGACTTTGTCTTCCTGATGTTTTCTTCATGTTTTCATTTCATCATGCAAAGATTTGATGGATTTTTATGGATTTTTGAAGGTTTTGAGCTAAAAACATAAAGTTGTGAAGTTTGGAGAATTTGAAGGAGAGTTGCTCCAAAACTCCACGTTAGGATCGTTCATCTTCTTGGTTTCAAGAGGTAAGTGAAGATCCTGAGCTTGTTTTCATGTTTTATGGAAGATTTTTGAGGTTTTGGGGGAGAGTTGCATGAATAGGGTAAAAAGAGAGTTTTTGATGATTTTATGAGAAAAGCTTGTATATGTGTTATATGTTTTGTGTTGTTGGGATTTTTAGGTAGTTTTTGACCCCTTTGAGCATATACTTGGGTGTATGCAAGTTGAGGAATTGAGGTGTTTGAGATTGGGAGCGTTTTGTGCATTTGGCGAGAGGTAGAGCAAGTTTCTGCCTTGCTGATGAACTCAGGTTCGGCAGCCGAAGGTACGTTCGGCAGCCGAAGGTACATTCGGCCACCGAACCCCTGAGGAGGTGGCTTCGGCTGCCCAAGCTTGCCCCCGAGCTTTTGGACTTTCGGCTCTGGAGGGGAGTTTCGGCCGCCGAAGGTTAGAGACTTTCGTCTCTGGAGTGCCTTTTAGCCCCCGAAAGGGTTCGGCTGCCGAAAGTTGAGATTCGGCCGCCGAAGGTACATGAGTTTCGGCTCTGGAGAGGACTTTCGGCCGCCGAACCTGCCGCCGAAAGTGTTCTGTCCAGCCTTCCTTTGCATGCTTTGCATGGATGTTTGATGAGTGTAAGGGGATTCTTGGGGAGGTTCATAGAGTTGTTCTTGAGTTAGTTTGGTCCCTCATTTGAGTTTATCTGTGCCTACACAGACCAGAGGAACTAGAGAGAGCAGCAGTGAGTACTGCTCCAGTGTTCATAGCCTGCAGAGTCAGTCCAGATAGCCAGAGGTGGGTGGAACTAAACTTAATCCTTTTACTGGAATGTTTTTAGCATATTTCATGCATCATGGTTATGCAGTAGGTTGATTGCATTAGAATCCACGAATATGTTGCATTGCATAGTTATTTGTTGATGTGGGTGAATGCTGAATGATCCAATAGTCACTGAGATAAGTCCAGGAGCCTTTGACTACGCCCTGGCAGGTATAGAAGTCCAGGAGCCTTTGACTACGCCCTGGCAGGTATAGTAAAGTCCAGGAGCCTTTGACTATGCCCTGGCAATGGTAAGTACAGGTGTTATATACACATATACATATATGAGACAGGAAATCCAGGTGCCTTTGACTACGCCCTGGTATGAGATACTGGGACTATTTGGTGACAGGTTTACCCTTGCTGTAGATTGTCTGTGTTATGAAGCATTCCATAAGGTCATGTGTTAATGATATGTTTTACTGTTCTACTCACTGGGCTATAGAGCTCATCCCACTCCCTTAACCCCAGTCTTGCAGGTTCAGTGTACAGTGTACAGGGGAGATCAGCAGAGCACAGAAAGAGTAAAGAGCTTTGTAATAGCTTAGAGTGGACATGTAATATTAAAGAGATGTACTAGTTGTGTATACAGTTTAAGTTGTGCTTGACTTAGTTATCTTGTGTTGTAAATCTTTTGTTTTGTACATGATCTGTATATGTATATGTTTTACAGCGTATGTGAAAAACCAGGCTTAACAGGTATGAGTTAACCCATCTAGAGCAAGCTCTAGTCAGGGGTATAGAGTACAGAGTACAGAGTACAGAGATAGTGCATGCACAGGTTAAGTCTTGGTTCAGAAAAGAGTTTTATTTGTACAGAAAATGTATGATCATGTATGACATTTACAGGTACACAGAGAATATAGCAGGCTTACTACGGGTTCTGGCGGCCTTAAGCCGACCTGAATCCTAGCGTCGGTGACGGTCCATTTTGGGGTCGTTACAATTATCTATGAGTTTTTCTTCTAAATAGGTTACCCAATTGTGTTCCTTCCTTCAATCTAATGTCCATATGATTTGAGAATTCTGGCCATCGGAAAATGAAATTGGATTTTATTTTTTTTGAAAATTAGGGATGAGATGAAGAAGAGTAAAGGAGACTCAATCTAGAGAGAGGTTTGAGAATTTTGAGAAATTAGGAATTGAAATTCTTAATCTCTTATGAACTAATAGAACTTGACGCACATATACACATCTCTTGCTTAAAACTTCTTTTGCCTAATACTTTCTTTTCTCTAACATCATATTTTTTATTATTAAGAATTCCACTCACACTTCTTAAAATATACATATAAATCACGCGCATAGTATTTAACAGGTGCATGTCTTTTTTGGTCTTTTATTAAAACTTTAGTACAAAAGTAGCCGAGAAAAAAATGGATATTTTTTATCTCGACGTATAGTTCGGAGAAATTTTAGGCTTTTTGCCGATAAATTCTTAAAAAAATAAATATAACACTTGTCAAATTTGATCAAACCTTTTAAACCTGATGGAATCTCCACCAGAAATTAGGATTTCAATGTTGGAGATTTTAAAAAGGGTAAATTGATAATTTTCATAAATGTATTTCATAAAGTGGTGGCTGACCTAAAGTGGTGCCTTAGCTATCTAAGGTTATTCTTGAGGATTGGTTAGTTTAGTTCATTATCGAACCAAACCAACCAAAATTGAATTAAATAGTATTAGTGAGACAACTAACGGAATGGTTGGGTTTAAAATTTGATTTTGGGCTAATTTTTTAGCTTTCTTTAATTAGATCTTAATTTCATAAATAGATTCACTATAATTTAGACTTATAATGAGTTATTTAAACATAATAAAGTCAAATAAATCTATTTTTTTTAAAAAAAAATTATGCATTATAGCCATTGATTTTTAATATAATCACATAAATATAATATATATTTACATCAAATCATGTTTTTTATATGCATTAAAGCTTTATGTTTATATGCATCAAAACTTGCCGATGAACATTTTCCATAAAATCATATAATCAATAATAATTCACATACAATCCAATCCAAAACAATTAAAAGTCCAACCAAAATAGGACCAAATTAATAAACCAAGATACTTCTAGAATACAACTTGCATAAAGAAAAATACAACCAAAATAAAATATAACCAGCATAATTAGCCAAGAAAACTGTACACTTACACCCACAAATTACAACAAGATATGCATATAAAAACTTTCAATTCCAAAATTTTCATCCTGTTACCAAGACACTAGCTAGCAAATCTACATTATTCAAATACCAGCTAATGGCTATTAAAATATGTATTAGAATGGATAAAAGATAATAACAAAATAAGTATAACATTGATATATAGTTGTAGGAATTTGGGGTGAGCATTCGGTCGGTTCGGTTCAAAACCGAACCGAACCGAATAAACCGAAAATCGAAATTTTAGTGTTTATGAAAACCGAACCGAACTGATTTTGATCAGAAACCGAATCGAACCGAACCGGTTTGATTCGGTTCGATTTGATTCGGTTTGATCGGTTTCGCTTTTTAATATTTTTTTTATTTTTTACACTTTATTTTAAGTATTTTAAAATTTAATTAAAATATTTTAATCTTAATATAATTTAATTTCTCTATATTATTAAAAAAAATATTATTATCACTAATCGGTTCGGTTCGGTTTTTTCGATTTTTTTCTGATCAAAACCGAACCGAAATAACCAAAATTTTTGAAATTAAAAACCGAACCGAACTGAAATATATAAAAAATCAAACTAAAATTTTAATTCAGTTCGGTTCGGTCGATTTTTTTGGTTTGAACCGAATACTGCTCACTCCTAGTAGGAATATTTACCTTTAATTATCTAAATTAGTAATGATTTCATTAATGCTGCTTATATCTATATTTGCAAATACTAAAAAAATTAAGAGAATAATATTTAAGTGTAAAAAATCCAATAAAAAACTATATAAAAAAGCAAATTTAATGAGATTTGTATACCTTCTTCAAGTCTTTCAAGCTATACTAATTTTTTTATAATCAATTTGCAGCTATGGGATTTCTAAAATCAGTCTTGTGTACATTATAAAACTTTAACTATTTTAGGGATTAAAGAACTCAGGAAAGAGATAACCACTCTACCTCCAATGCTATAGGCTAACACTGAAGCAATTATGAATATAGGAATTAGGTAGGGGTGAGCAGTATTCGGTTCAAACCAAAAAAACCGATCAAACCGAATCGATTTAAAAATTTGATTCGATTTTTTATATATTTCAGTTCGGTTCGGTTTTTAATTTAAAAAATTTCGGTGATTTCGGTTCGGTTCGGTTTTAATCAGAAAAAAACTGAAAAAATCGAACCGAACCAATTAGTAATAATAATATGTTTTTTCAATAATATAGAGAAATTAAATCATATTAAAATTAAAATATTTTAATTAAATTTTAAAATACTAAAAATAAAGTGTAAAAAATAAAAGAATTATTAAAATTCGAAACCGATCAAATCGAACTGAATCGAACCGAATAACCCCGGTTCGGTTCGATTCGATTTCTGACCAAAATCGGTTCGGTTCGGTTTTTATAAACACTAAAAATTCGGTTTTCGGTTTATTCGGTTCGGTTCGATTTTTGTAACGACCCCAAAATGGACTGTCACCGGCGCTAGGATTCAGGTCGGCTTAAGGCCGCCAGAACCCGTAGCAAGCCTGCTATACTCTCTGTGTACCTGTAAATCTCATATATGAACATACATTTTCTGTGAATATAAAACTCGTTTCTGAACCATGGCTTAACCTGTGCATACCCTATCTCTGTACTCTGTACTCTGTACCCCTGACTAGAGCTTGCTCTAGATGGGTTAACTCATACCTGTTAAGCCTGGTTTTTTACATACTCTGTAAAACATATATACATATACAGATCATGTACATAATAAAAGATTTACAACACAAAATAACTAAGTCAAGCACAACTTTAAACACAACTAGTACATCTCTTTAATATTACATGTCCACTCTAAGCTATTACAAAACTCTTCTCTCTTCCTGTACTCTGCTCTGGACTTCCCCTGTACCCTGTACACTGAACCTGCAAGACTGGGGTTAAGGGAGTGGGATGAGCTCTATAGCCCAGTGAGTAGAACAAGAAAACATATCATGAAAACATGCTCTTATGGCATAACACAGACAATCCACATCAAGGGTAAACCTGTCACCAAAGAGTCCCAGTATCGCATACCAGGGCGTAGTCAAAGGCACCTGGATTTCCTGTCTCATATATGTATATGTGTCTATAACACCTGTACTTACCATTGCCAGGGCATAGTCAAAGGCTCCTGGACTTTACTATACCTGCCAGGACGTAGTCAAAGGCTCCTGGACTTCTATACCTGCCAGGGCGTAGTCAAAGCCTCCTGGACTTATCTCAGTGACTATTGGATCATTCAGCATTCACCCACATCAACAAGTAACTATGCAATGCAACATATTTGTGGATTCTAATGCAATCAACCTACTGCATAACCATGATGCATGACATATGCTAAAAACATTCCATTTCTCAATTAAAAGAATTAAGTGTAGTTCCACTCACCTCTGGCTATCTGGACTGACTCTGCAGGCTCTGTACACTCTGGAGCAGTACTCACTGCTGCTCTCTCTGGTTCCTCTAGTCTGTGTAGGCACAGATAAACTCAAATGAGGGACCAAACTAGTTTATGAATACCTCTATTAAACTCCCAAAGAATCCCCTTAAACTCACTCAAACATCTATGCAAAGCATGCAAAGAAAGGCTGGACAGAACACTTTCGGCGGCAGGTTCGGCGGCCGAAAGTCCTCTCCAGAGCCGAAACTCATGCACCTTCAGCGGCCGAATCTCAACTTTCGGCAGCCGAACCCTTTCGGGGGCAAGTTTCGGGGGCTGAAAGGCACTCCAGAGACGAAAGTCTCTAACCTTCGGCGACAGCTTCGGCGGCTGAAACTCCCCTCCAGAGCCGAAAGTCCAAAAGCTCGGGGGCAAGCTTGGGCAGCCGAAGCCACCTCCTCAGCACATTCGGCGGCTGAACCATGCTTCGGCGGCCGAAGCTGGGTTCATCAGCAAGGTAGAAACTTGCTCTGCCTCTAGCCAAAATGCACAAAATCTTCCCAAACTCAACACCTCAACTCCTCAACTTGCATACACCCAAGGATATGCTCAAAGGGGTCAGAAACTACCTAAAAACCCCAACAACACAAAACAAATAAAACATATACAAGCTTTTCTCACAAAATCATCAAAACCTTTCTTTTTACCCTATTCATGCACCTCTCTCCCAAAACCTCACAAATCTTCCATAAATCATGAAAACAAGCTCAGGATCTTCACTTACCTCTTGAAAACAAGAAGATGAACGATCCTAACGTGGAGTTTTGAAGCAACTCTCCTTCAAACTCTCCACACTTCACACCTTTGTGTTTTTAGCTCAAAACCTTCAAAAACACATAAAAATCAATCAAATCTCTGCATGATGAAATGAAAACATGAAGAAAATTGAAGAAGGACAGGGTTTCACCTCAGAAAGTGAAAGACAAGGCAATCCTTATTGTTTCAACCGACTGAGGGCCTTTTATAGGTGGCTGGCCAGACCACCTTCGGTGGCCACACGTGAAACCGAAAGCCATGCATGTTCGGCCGCCAAATGTCACCTTCGGCGGCCGAACCTGGCTTTTCTGCCTTGGTTCTTTTTTTTCAAAAACGCTTTTCATTTCAACTTTAAACTATAAAAACATCCTATAGTACTTTAAAAAAAATATAAATCTTACCCTTCTAGAGAATTCTGACATCCTGGATTCCACCGGACGACAGGAATTCCGATGCCGGACTCTAGCCGGGTATTACATTCTCCCCCCCTTAAGAACATTCGTCCTCGGATGTTCCTAAAACAATAAAAACACAGAAAAAGGAGGAAACTAACCTCAAAACAGATATGGATACTGCTGAAGCATAGACTCTCGCGTCTCCCACGTGCATTCTTCTAAATTATGGTGGTTCCACAGAACTTTCACCATTGGAATTTCCTTGTTCCTTAGCTGTCTGATCTGTGTATCAAGAATCCGCACTGGCTGTTCTATATACGTGAGATCTCCAAGGACCTCCACATCAGGCGCACTCAGAACCTGATTCGGATCTGACACAAACTGCCGTAGCATAGAAACATGAAATACCGGGTGAATTATCTCCATAGAAGTAGGTAAATCCAGCTTATACGACACATTTCTGACCTTCTGTAAAATCTCAAAGGGTCCAATGTACCGTGGAGCTAACTTACCTTTCTTCCCAAAACGAACCACTCCTTTCAGTGGAAACACTTTCAGCAATACCCACTCACCCTCCTGAAACTCAAGCTGTTTCCTGCGAATGTCCGCATAGCTTTTCTGTCTACTCTGAGCTGTTCTGATCCTCTCTCTGATCATGGGCACTGTTCTACTGGTAATCTCTACCAACTCTGGCCCTGCAAGAGCCTTCTCTCCTACCTCTTCCCAGCAAACAGGTGATCTGCACTTCCTTCCATATAATGCTTCATAAGGAGCCATCCCTATGCTAGCATGATGGCTGTTATTGTAGGCAAACTCCACCAGAGGTAGATGCTGCCTCCAAGAACCGCCAAAGTCTAACACACACATTCGGAGCATATCCTCTATGGTCTGGATGGTCCTCTCTGACTGTCCATCAGTCTGCGGATGGAAAGCAGTGCGAAAATCCAATCTCGTGCCCATCGCACTCTGCAGACTTCGCCAAAATCTGGAGGTGAACTGAGGTCCTCGATCTGAAACGATAGACACTGGGACTCCATGTAATCTCACTATCTCATCCAGATATACCTGTGCTAACTTATCCACAGAATAGTTACTCCTAACGGGAATGAAATGAGCAGATTTCGTGAGTCTGTCCACAATCACCCATATGGAGTCTATCCTGTTGGACGCTGCCGGTAAGCCCACTACAAAATCCATAGCTATGTTCTCCCATTTCCACTCTGGAATCGGCAGTGGGTTAAGCATTCCAACCGGCTTCTAATGTTCTAATTTCACCCTTTGACAAATCTCACAGGCTGTCACAAACTGCGCCACTTCTTTCTTCATGGCTGGCCACCAATATAACTTTTTCAACTCCTGATACATCTTGGTGGCTCCTGGGTGAACACTATACATACCTCGCATTATGAGCTTCCCTCATAATGTCTTCTTTCAGACTGCTAACATCTGGTACACAAATTCGACTCCCATAGCGAAGGATCCCTTTGCTATCAAATCTAAACTCTGCACTGTTGCCTGACTGAACAGTCCTGGCAATTGTCATCAACTCAGGGTCCTCATGCTGCTTCTGCGCTATCTGCTCCTGCGCTATCTGCTCCAGAAACACATGTGTCACTCTCATCTGTGCTATCAACGCACCCGTACCTGACAACTCTAGCTGTAACCCTTCCTCAATGAGCTTATACAGCTCCATCACTATTGGTCTCCGCTCTGCTGCTATATGGGATAAACTGCCTAGTGACTTCCGGCTTAGGGTGTCTGCCACAACATTCGCCTTACCCGGATGATACTGGATCGTACAATCATAATCACTGAGCAATTCCACCCATCTTCTCTACCTCAAATTCAGCTCTCTCTGACTCAAGATGTACTGTAAACTCTTGTGATCAGTGAAGATCTCGCATTTCACCCCGTAGAGGTAATGCCTCCACATCTTGAGTGCAAAGATAACTGCTGCCATTTCTAGGTCATGGGTGGGGTAATTCAACTCGTGCTTCTTCAACTGTCTAGAAGCATAAGCAATCACCCTATCATTCTGCATCAAAACACAATCCAATCCCACTCGAGATGCATCACAGTACACTGTGAAATCTGCATTACTAATAGGCAGAGCTAGCACTGGTGCTGATGTCAATCACCTCTTGAGCTTCTCAAAGCTCTCTTCGCACTGGTCTGACCAGATAAACTTCTGGTTCTTCTGAGTCAGTTTGGTCATAGGAGCAGCTATCTTCGAGAAGTCCTGAACGAACCTCCTGTAGTAACCTGCCAGTCCCAGAAAACTTTTAATCTCAGTCACTGTAGTGGGTCTGGGCCAGTTAGCTACAGCCTCTATCTTCTTGGGGTCTACCTCAATCCCTTCTGCTGATACCACGTGTCCCAAGAAGGAAATGCTCCTCAACCAAAACTCACACTTAGAGAACTTGGCATACAAACCATGCTCTCTCAGTGTCTGCAATACTATCCTCAGATGCTGGGCATGCTCCTCTGCATCTCTGGAATACACTAAGATGTCATCGATAAAAACAATAACAAAGTGATCCAGATACTCGCTGAAAACTCTATTCATGAGATCCATGAATGCTGCAGGGGCGTTAGTCAATCCGAACGGCATCACTAAGAACTCATAATGCCCATATCTGGTCCTGAAAGCTGTCTTTGGCACATCTGCCTCTCTGACTCTCAACTGATGATATCCAGATCTCAGATCTATTTTAGAGAAACAACCTGCTCCAGCTAGCTGGTCGAATAGATCATCAATCCGAGGTAAATGATACCTGTTCTTGGTAGTGACCTTGTTCAACTGTCTGTAGTCGATACAAAGTCTGAGGGATCCATCCTTCTTTCTGACAAAAAGCACTGGAGCACCCCAAGGTGAGGTACTAGGGCGGACGAAACCCTTATCTACCAAATCCTGCAACTGTTCTTTCAACTCCTTTAACTCTGTTGGTGCCATCTTGTAGGGAGGAATAGAGATAGGTCTGGTCTCAGGCAGCAATTCAATTTCAAATTCTATCTCCCTACCAGGTGGTAGTCCTGGAAGTTCGGCTGGGAAAACATCGAGAAACTCTCGGACTACTGGTACTGTGGCTGGTTCCCTAACCTGACTATCTAGCTCCCTCACATGAGCTAGAAACCCCTGACAACCCCTCCTAAGCAAACGACGAGCCTGAAGGGCTGAAATCAAACCTCTGGGTGTACCCCTCCTGTCTCCTCTGAAGACACACTCTGACCCATCCTGATCTCTGAGACTAACTAACTTCTCTCTACAGTCCAAAGTCGCACCATATGCAGATAACCAATCCATCCCTAGAATGACATCAAAATCTGTCAAGTCTAGAACCACAAGGTCAGTTGGAAGGCATCTACTCTCTATGAACACTGGACTGAAACAACAGACTGACGCTGCCACTGATGGGTCACACTTGGGTCCACTGACCCAGAGAGGATACTCTAACTCAGAAATCATCAAACCCAACCTCTCTATGGCTCTCGAAGCAATAAAGGAATGAGAAGCACAGGGGTCCATCAAAGCATACACATCTGAACACCCAATGATGAGATTACCTGACACCACTATGTTCGACGTGTTACCCTCCTCCTGTGTCACAGTGAAAATCCGTGCTGGGGCTACCGGATTTCCACCTCGGGAACCTGCTGCTGAAGTAGAGGCTGCCCCTCTCCCTCTACCTCTGCCACTACTCTGAGGTACGGCTGGAGCTGCTGGCTGTACTACACTGCCTGAACTCATCTGCTGGGATGGTGCAAAAGTCACCTGAGGACAATCCCGAGCAAAATGCCCTTCCTGTCCACACCTAAAACAGGCTGAAGATCCCAACTGACAAGCTCCCTTGTGTGGTCTCCCACATCGTCTACATACTGGACTGCTTGCGCCAGAGCTTGAGCCACTACCCATTCCTAGACCAGACTTGACTTTACTCCAGAACTTACTCTTTGTTCCTTTTGCTCTATCCCATCTCTTGCTACCTGAAGTTGCTGAACTGGGGGCCTTAGAACCCGAAGCCTGTGCCTTTGATTGTCTCTGCATATTGGCACTTGCTTCCATTTTCCTGGCTGCATCCACAATAGAGTGGAAACTCTCCTTTTCTGCTGGAAGAATCAAGGAAGAATACCTGGGATGCAATCTCATAGTATATCTCCTTGCCTTCTTTTGATCAGTATCATAGGCTTGACCCACATACTGAAGCAAATCCAGGAACTTATCTGTAAACTCGTCAACACTCATCTCGTCTGTCTGTCTCAACTGCTCAAATTCTATTACTTTCATCTCCCTGGAGCTATCAGGAAAAGCCCACCCTGCAAACTCATTGGCGAACTCTCCCCATGACATACTGTCCATCCTGGGCGCCATATAGTTCTTGAACCATTCTCGAGCTTTCTTACACTTCAGTGTAAACCCTGCCATTTCTATGGCTCTGCTATCATCTGCTCCCAATTCATCAGTAATCATCTTCACAGTTCTCAGATACTCAAATGGATCATCTCCTGGATTAAATTTAGGAGCCTCCAATTTCAAGTACTCTGTCATTTGCACCTTACCTCCAGATGAGCTAGGTTGATGTCTTTCCACAACAGGGGCTACTGGTTCTGGTTGTGGTGGTGGAGGTACTGGTTCATTTAGCTCTGGGTGTGCTGCACTTTGATGGGTAGGGGAAGGTGGATACATAGGATATGGTGGGTAATAATGAGGATAAGGCATATATGGCATGTGAGTAGGATATGGGACAAAACTAGAGTACTCCGACATACCTTCCATCGGATACCCTGGGTCCTGAGGAAAGGCTGGATAACCAAACCCTAAGGTCTGAGCGCCTCCCTGCGACTCTCCCATACCTTCGTCAGATCTGCCTACACTCATGCTTTCATCTAGAGACTGGTCAATCTCCATGGCCTCCCTCATTTCCTCTGATCTTCCTCCTCTAACTGTACCTCTTCTGCTCTCGTCTATAGACCTTCTAGGGTCTATTGACGTACCTTCCCTGCTAGATCTCTGAGACCTTGCCCTTGGCAATGCAGGAGGACGAGCAGCTGTTCGCTCACTATCTAGTGGGACTTCAGTCAATCGAGCTAATCGACGAGTTCCTCGCATCTTAACTCTGGAAAACAACACATAACATAGCATATCAGCATATATTTACCTCACATAACAGTAAAGCACATGCATAAATCATAGCATCAAATAGACAGGACGCAACATCCTATCCTAGTGGACATGATTCCCTATTGTGCTTGACCACTTCTAACCTCTATGAGCCCGACACGCTCTCTATAGGTCCGATCATGTGAACCTAGGGCTCTGATACCAATCTGTAACGACCCCAAAATGGACCGTCACCGGCGCTAGGATTCAGGTCGGCTTAAGGCCGCCAGAACCCGTAGCAAGCCTGCTATACTCTCTGTGTACCTGTAAATCTCATACATGATCATACATTTTCTGTGAATATAAAACTCGTTTCTGAACCATGGCTTAACCTATGCATGCCCTATCTCTGTACTCTGTACTCTGTACCCCTGACTAGAGCTTGCTCTAGATGGGTTAACTCATACCTGTTAAGCCTGGTTTTTCACATACTCTGTAAAACATATATACATATACAGATCATGTACATAATAAAAGATTTACAACACAAAATAACTAAGTCAAGCACAACTTTAAACACAACTAGTACATCTCTTTAATATTACATGTCCACTCTAAGCTATTACAAAACTCTTCTCTCTTCCTGTACTCTGCTCTGGACTTCCCCTGTACCCTGTACACTGAACCTGCAAAACTGGGGTTAAGGGAGTGGGATGAGCTCTATAGCCCAGTGAGTAGAACAGGAAAACATATCATGAAAACATGCTCTTATGGCATAACACAGACAATCCACATCAAGGGTAAACCTGTCACCAAAGAGTCCCAATATCGCATACCAGGGCATAGTCAAAGGCACCTGGATTTCCTGTCTCATATATGTATATGTGTCTATAACACCTGTACTTACCATTGCCAGGGCATAGTCAAAGGCTCCTGGACTTTACTATACCTGCCAGGGCGTAGTCAAAGGCTCCTAGACTTCTATACCTGCCAGGGCGTAGTCAAAGGCTCCTGGACTTATCTCAGTGACTATTGGATCATTCAGCATTCACCCACATCAACAAGTAACTATGCAATGCAACATATTCGTGGATTCTAATGCAATCAACCTACTGCATAACCATGATGCATGACATATGCTAAAAACATTCCATTTCTCAATTAAAAGAATTAAGTGTAGTTCCACTCACCTCTGGCTATCTGGACTGACTCTGCAGGCTCTGTACACTCTGGAGCAGTACTCACTGCTGCTCTCTCTGGTTCCTCTGGTCTGTGTAGGCACATATAAACTCAAATGAGGGACCAAACTAGTTTATGAATACCTCTATTAAACTCCCAAAGAATCCCCTTAAACTCACTCAAACATCCATGCAAAGCATGCAAAGGAAGGCTGGACAGAACACTTTCGGCGGCAGGTTCAGCGGCCGAAAGTCCTCTCCAGAGCCGAAACTCATGCACCTTCGGCGGCCGAATCTCAACTTTCGGCAGCCGAACCCTTTCGGGGGCAAGTTTCAGGGGTTGAAAGGCACTCTAGAGACGAAAGTCTCTAACCTTCGGCGGCACCTTCGGCGGCCGAAACTCCCCTCCAGAGCCGAAAGTCCAAAAGCTCGGGGGCAAGCTTGGGCAGCCGAAGCCACCTCCTCAGCACATTCGGCGGCCGAACCATGCTTCGGCGGCCGAAGCTGGGTTTATCAGCAAGGCAGAAACTTGCTCTGCCTCTCGCCAAAATGCATAAAATCTTCCCAAACTCAACACCTCAACTCCTCAACTTGCATACACCCAAGGATATGCTCAAAGGGGTCAGAAACTACCTAAAAACCCCAACAACACAAAACAAATAACACATATACAAGCTTTTCTTACAAAATCATCAAAACCTTTCTTTTTACCCTATTCATGCACCTCTCTCCCAAAACCTCACAAATCTTCCATAAATCATGAAAACAAACTCAGGATCTTCACTTACCTCTTGAAAACAAGAAGATGAACGATCCTAACGTGGAGTTTTGAAGCAACTCTCCTTCAAACTCTCCACACTTCACACCTTTGTGTTTTTAGCTCAAAACCTTCAAAAACACATAAAAATCAATCAAATCTCTGTATGATGAAATGAAAACATGAAGAAAATTGAAGAAGGACAGGGTTTCACCTCAGAAAGTGAAAGACAAGGCAATCCTTATCGTTTCAACCGACTGAGGGCCTTTTATAGGTGGCTGGCCAGACCACCTTCGGCGGTCACACGTGAAACCGAAAGCCATGCATGTTCGACGGCCGAATGTCACCTTCGGCGGCCGAACCTGACTTTTCTGCCTTGGTTCTTTTCTTTCAAAAACGCTTTTCATTTCAACTTTAAACTATAAAAACATCCTATAGTACTTTAAAAAAAACATAAATCTTACCCTTCTAGAGAATTCCGACATCCTGGATTCCACCGGACGACAGGAATTCCGATGCCGGACTCTAGCCGGGTATTACAGTTTTGAACCGAACCGACCGAATGCTCACCCCTAGAATTAGGGGAGAGCATAAATCGGTCTGAATCGAAAAATTGAATCGAACCGATCAATTTCGGTTTAATGGTTCGGTTAATCGAAAGATTCGGTTCGGTTCGGTTAGTATTTTTCAATTTATTCGGTTTTCGGTTTGGTTCGGTTTAAACATATTAAATAACTGAAAAACCAAAAAACCGATTTTATACATAGAAATACTGATTTTATATATATTTTTAAATGTTATATGGATTGTTATGGATTTTTTAAGTATTATTATTATGTATTCAAACAATATTTATTGATAAATTTATGTGAAATATTTATTAAATTATTTTACTGAAATTAAAAGCAGAAAATTAAAAAAATTACAGATTTCGGTTTGAATCGAACCGAACCGAATCGAACCGATTTTTATCGATTCGATTCGGTTCGGTTATATTTTTATAATCAGTTTTTTCGGTTTTTAATATTTTTATAATTCGGTTTTTAATTTTTTCGGTTCAGTTCGGTTCCGAACCGAACCGACCGATTGCACAGCCCTAATAAGAATACCTAATATGTAATTGACTATATATGGTAGGATTGGAAACTTACTAGCATTTATTTTCCAGGATTGGAAACTTACTAGCATTTATTTCCCATCACTTTAAAATATCAAATTCCTCATTCTCATCTAATACTAATATGTCCTAATTTGGATGAGGATATGCGTTAGACATGCTCATAGCTTCTGTAATCTATATTTTATGTTGCATGAATTGATGTCCTAATCTCCATCTAAATTTCTTTTTTATTCGTCTTTAATATTTTCACTCATATTTTCAATATTTTCATTTGCATTATCAACTTGATAATTCTCTTATAATTTATCAAACAATTCATAAATAGGTAATTTAACTTTCTATGCCAATTTTATATCATTTTCTTTCTCATACACAATTAAAAGTACAAAATCCCTTAATTCTAACTTATATTGAGGGTCAACTACTACTGCAATATAAATAACTTCATTTATCTTATTAAAATTTCTCCGATATTTATCAAATTTAAATTTTATTCTTTTATCTATATTTGAGAATTCTAACTCATTACTCACTTTTCACTCTTATAATAAATAATTAAAAAGAAATTCCAAGTTGAAGCCCATTTTACTTTTCTAGCAATATGAAATTTTATATATACATTATGAGAAAATCCTAAAGAGTTCATTGAGAGCCCGTCACATTGTGCTTTAGTATTTTTATTTATTAGACACCTCAATTTTAATTGTGACCTAATAAATAGCTAAATTTTAAAAAATATTACTTTTAAACATCTAAAATTTTTTTAAAAAATATATTTTTAAACACAATTTTAAAATTATGAGTTTGAAATATTAATTTTATACACAACTTAAAAACCATGGATTTAATTATAGATTAAAAAAATTACTTTTAAACACAACTTTAAAACCATGGATTTGGCAAAATTGTATTTAAAAGTAATATTTTTTACAAATTTAGGTACTTATAAGGTCACTATTAAGGTTGAGATATTTGATAGGTAAAAGTACTAAAATATATGGGTAAAAGTATGCATTTAGCTATCAATAATTGAATGGTTGGTAAATGTCGGTAATTTACTTTATCAATCACTTGTTTTTATAATTTAATTGATAAATTTGGTTATAATTTTTTATTTTTCTTGTAATGGGGTCTAAGTTGTTATCTCATACACTTAGATAAATTCATTAAAATACAACCACACATAATTCTAATGAAAAAGTGGTCAAAAAGAGATATGAAAAAAAAGCTTCAGTTACGACAGATATGAAATTTACCAACCATTTTTTTTCATAATTTGATCGAAAAATTTCGTGGCAGTTTTTTATTTTTTTTTAGGGAAAATTACTTTTTAGTCCTTGAGGTTTAACGTAATTAATACTTCTGTCCCTCTATTTTGGCGACCCAACACTCAAGTCCCTCACTTTCTCTTCCGTCCAAATTCGTAGTCCTTCTGTCCATTTAAACCGTTTGGTCAAAGAGCCAAAGGTAAGAGGTGATAATTTTTTTCAAAAATACCTATCTCTCAATATGAAATCCCTATTTTTTTTCTCTTTTCATATTTTCTCCAGTTACTTTTATCCAGGAAGAGGAAGAAAAAGAAGAAGAAGAGGAAGAAGAAGAAGAAGAAGAAGTTGCAGAAAGAGTAGGAAGAAGAAGAAGAAGAAAGAAGAAGAAGAATAAGAAGTTACAGAAAGGGTAGGAAAAAGAATAAGAAGATACAGAAAGGGTAGGAAAAAGAATAAGAAGAAAGAAGAAGAAGAAGAAGAAGTTGCAGAAAGGGTAA
The DNA here is from genome assembly GCF_001659605.2 of Manihot esculenta. Classification (NCBI taxonomy): domain Eukaryota; kingdom Viridiplantae; phylum Streptophyta; class Magnoliopsida; order Malpighiales; family Euphorbiaceae; genus Manihot; species Manihot esculenta. Next base: position 1,847,241 of record NC_035161.2, on the reverse strand, counting down.
GAAGAAGAAGAAGAATAAGAAGAAAGAATAAGAAGAAGAAGAATAAAGAATAAGAAGAAGAAGAATAGGCATTTGAGTTTGGGTTAGTGAGAGTTAATTTTGTCAATTCACGTGTCCCAAACGGCTATTTTGGACGGAAGGACTACGAATTTGGACGGAAGAGAAAGTGAGGGACTTGAGTGTTGGGTTGCCAAAATAGAGGGATAGAAGTGTTAATTATGTTAAATCTCAGGGACTAAAAAGTAATTTTCCTTTTTTTTTATAATGTATGTGCCTAAATTATCATCTTATAAACTTAGATAAATTCATTAAAATAAAACACAACTACACATAATTCTAATGGAAAAAGTGGCCAAAAGAGATAAATGAGAAAAAAAAAAAGGTTTTAGTTTCTACTATGTAAAAACTTTCATCGATCCAACAAGTGCATGAAATATTTTGATACAGAGAATTTTGATTTTACAAATAAAATATACATATAGATCATAAAATCTTCCATATCATCCATGTTAAATGCATATAATTATATTATAGGCCAGTAATATAAATAATAATTTTAGAATGTTATGCTTAAATATGAATTATGATCCTAATATTCAAATCTATGTATTACGATATTTAAGATTTTAAATATTTATTAATTAATCATTTTATTAGTTTTATCTTTTAAATCTATTAAAAATTTTACTATTTAATTTATATGAGATGAGAAAATTAATTAATTAATATTTTATTTTTATAAAAATAGTATTTTAAATTTTTTTATATATTTAATTATTAAAATTATCAAAAATCAAAATTTAATGTATTTTTTAAATATGAGAACTAATTAATGGATTTTTATATACCACAAGGTTTAAATCTATATGCCACAAGGATTAAATCGTAATATTCCTAATCTTAATTAGTTCATAATCATATGGATTTAAATCGTTAATTTGTTGTCCCTTTGAAACTCTCTGGTCGTACCCAACATCTCATCTCCTCTCCTCATATCATCCTCCTCTCTCTCTTGCGGTGACCCCTCTCTTTCCCTTTTCTCCAGGGGTCGCCATTTCGTTCCCTCCATCTACCATTCAATTTCACAAAATTCTAAAATTTTCAATTTCTTCATCACCAAAATCCAACCAGGAAAACCCAAATTCACCTTCTTTCTTTTTTCCTTTCATCAAATAATCAGCTATGTCGGAGATGGCTAACACAGATCCGGAAGGAATGGACGGAGTTCGAATGACATGGAATGTCTGGCCACGCACCAAAGTCGAAGCCAGTAAGTGCGTGATCCCACTTGCCGCTTCCATCTCTCCGATCCGCCACCACCCCGACATCCCTACCCTACCTTACTCTCCTCTCCGTTGCAAGACTTGCTCCGCCATCCTCAATTCCTTCTCTCGCGTCGACTTCACTGCCAAGATCTGGATCTGCCCCTTTTGTTTCCAGCGCAATCACTTTCCTCCTCACTACGCCATGATCTCCGAGACCAATCTCCCCGCTGAGCTCTACCCTCAATATACGACTGTGCAATACACCCTTCCTAACCCTAATATTAATCCAAATAATCCCATGAACGCGGCTCCTGCACCGTCGGCTTCTCCTGTTTTCTTATTTGTTCTTGATACGTGTATGATCGAGGAGGAGTTTGAGTTCGTCAAATCTGCGCTGAAACGCGCGATCGGGTTGTTGCCGGATAATGCTCTTGTTGGATTCGTTTCGTTTGGGACGCAGGCGCAGGTTCATGAATTGGGTTTTGCAGATATGTCAAAGGTTTATGTTTTCAGAGGCAGCAAGGAGATTTCCAAAGATCAGGTTATGGAGCAATTGGGACTTGGAGCTTCGGGCAGGAGAGCGCCTGCTGGATATCAACAGAAAGGGATGCAAAATGGGTTTCCAAATGCCGGCGTTACCCGCTTCTTATTACCCGCATCAGAATGCGAATATACCCTGAACTCTGTGCGCCCTGGTTCATTTTAATTCTCATTTTGAATTTCAAATCGTAATGTCATCTTTTTGTTGATAGAACAGAATTAGTGTTCTATTTTTGTTTTGCTAGCTTTTGGATGAGTTGCAAACGGATCAATGGCCTGTTGCTCCGGGGAATCGAGCTTCAAGGTGCACAGGCGTGGCCTTAAGTGTGGCAGCAGGATTGCTTGGAGCTTGTTTTCCTGGGACTGGCGCCAGGATTGTTGCTTTGGTCGGTGGTCCGTGTACAGAAGGACCAGGCACGGTAATACCTTTGTAGATGTCCTTTACATTTTACTTTGATCTATATCTTCTCTTTTTGTCCTTTTTCTTGAGTTTTCTTATTTAGATTATGTAGTTACTAATTATGAAATGGTGTTTTTTTTGTTTACATTCACTATATATACTTCTTCTGAATCATGATCTTAATAGCATGTTGTTGGAGAAAAAGACATACAGGATATACAGTACAACATTGAGATTTGTTTGGACGGACAAGTTTGCTATGTTTTTTATAGTTGCATTTTGGTGTACGTTTCTTCCCCCCCCCCCCCCCCCCCCTTCTTTTTTTTTTCCATTTAGGTAGATTTTGCTGAGAAATAAAAACAATAATAGTCATGGCTCAATCCCCTTTTATAATTTCAAAGTCTCCCCTGCTGGTTCACCGCTATTTATGGGATCATGTTTGGCTATTGAAAAATACATATCTGGAATTTAAGTTTGATAGACGAGTTACACTGTTTTGGCTGGATCAGATCTTTGTTTTACTTCCTACAAGTTCTGTTGATAAAGAAGCATAAGTAAACTTAATCCGTTGATAATAACGGGGTAACGAGAAACCATTGCAAAGAGGGGAGCAGATAAATAACTGGGTAATAAGAATCAGCGCCCCAAAATCTGTATATAACATAATGGCTGTTATTTGATACCATGGTGGCTTGCCCATTGGTGTATTGGCACTCCTTTCTTGCCAACTAAAAACGGGAAGGACTTTTTTCTTTGGAGATGTTAAATTTGGAGAGAATGCGGAGAAAATTAGAATTTATAAATTGTTTGAGTTGCTTTACATATCAAAATGGCTAGCCAATTTGGTGGTGCTACTCAATCACTTATAATCACCATTTCATTCATTTCCAATGTGGGATTTTTCATTCCCAACACTCCCTCCTCAGATGCAATCATGTGGCTAGCACTTGATAATTAACTTGTGTTCACCCAAAATGAGCCTAATTATACATCCTTATGGACGCTGAAACCCACAATCTGATACCATATTGAATTTTGGAGAGAGTGCTGAGCATATTACACATTATTTCATTTATATAGGTTTATATAAATGATTGAGTTGCTTTGCACATCAAAATAACTAGCCAATTTGGTATTGTAACCCAACAACTTGCATTCATATTTCATCTTCATTCATTTCAATGTTGGAGTTTTCACTCCCAACCCAGGAGGTAAACAAATCATAATTTATGGCACTTGTTATTTGAAATTGGGAATTGCTGCTGGTTTTTGGTTCTACTTTCTTTCAATCATGGAGATTTTGATCTTTTTGAAGTTTTGCAGATTGTATCAAAAGATTTGTCAGATCCAGTGCGTTCCCATAAGGATCTTGAGAAGGATGCAGCACCATATTTTAAGAAAGCAGTTAAATTCTATGATAATCTTGCGAAGCAGCTTGTTAGCCAGGGTCACGTTTTAGACCTTTTTGCATCTGCACTTGATCAGGTGTTTGTCACTCGGCCTTTCAATTCTGTTATGACATTTGCCAGCTTTAGTCTTACTAACATGCAGTACGCCGGGTAGCATTTTACTGGAAGGATAGTATACATTTCTAAGAGAGATTTTCATAGTTAAATAATAAGATATCAGGTTATTCATTTCCACTTCTATGCCAATTATTTTCTTTACTAAATTATCCCTATTCACATTAGCGCATGGAAAAAGCTCTAATTTCAGTATGAGTAATATTCTCTAGAAGACTGTTTGTTCATTAAGTTAACCTTTCAGAACTTAAATACACCAGGGGAAAAGGTAACATCTGACTTTGTTGGTTCTACTTATTGTACTTGGTGGTGTTGATGGAAGTGACTTGCATCAGACTGATTCACCATTGAATGCTTTTCAAGCCAAATTGATCTGAACTATTCCAAGAAAATGATGACTGAGAATTCAGCTCCTTTTTATTAGAATCTCTCTTATTGTCAGTTTCGCCTATTTTTCTCAAAAATCTGAATATCTTGGGCCTAGGCTTATTATCCCTTGAATATTGGGGCATCTGTTGCGCTAATCATGGATGGAGTGTTTTATTTTTTAAGAAATACCAATATTTTAACTGGAACTAATTGATAATCTAATTCTCTATCCAGGGAGAAGGCTGTTGTCTATTATGTCTAACCATGTTTTGATTTATGATTGTTGCAATTTTCTAGGTTGGGGTTGCAGAAATGAAAGTTGCAGTTGAAAGGACCGGTGGCCTTGTTGTTCTATCTGAAAGTTTTGGGCATTCTGTGTTTAAGGACTCTTTCAAGCGTGTTTTTGAAGATGGAGAACAGTCTCTTGGTCTCTGTTTCAAGTGAGTTCCTTATAGATCAAGTTTCTTCTTCTTTTCCTCATTCTCCTGCTGCTTCTGCCTCTTCTTTCATAATTACATTATTTATATTTATACTCTTTGGTAACTTTTTTTTTGGTTACTTCTGGCAGTTTGATACTGGCAGTATTAGTAAGTTCCACTGCAATTTTTTTACTTCCTCCTTTTCAGTGGCAACATATGTTTGCACTCTGGAGTGATTTACCCAAAGGCTCTCTTAAACATGTATCTCTGACTTTGCTAAATTGTATATTCTAATCTGACTGTTTGCGAATATATTCAGACATTCCTTGATGTATGGATATGCAATGTATGTTTTAGTCCATGCATGTTAAACATTAAACTACATTCAAAGATCTGTGGCTTTTTCCATTTTTTTATCTCCTTTTCAGGGGGAACATATGCTTGCACTTGGTGTTTACCAAAGGCTCTCTTAAACATTTATTTATGACTTTGCTAAATTGTATATTCTGATCTCACTGTTTGCGAATATATTCATACATTCCTTGTTTACCTGTACCTTTTGGAAATTATGAACCTAAGCACTTAGAACAGAAGTCAATAATCATGAATCTGTAGAAGCCAAATCAAAGGGCTGCAATGTTTGGTTATTATTTTTTTTATTTTCATAATTCAATATTCAAGGGCTAGAAGTAGCAACTCGATTTCCTATGAGTGATGTCTGTTTTGTGCGAAGTTGCAGTTAACCATGTCTAATGCTTATTGATTCTGCATGTGCAGTGTGCACAGGCCATTTGAGGCTGATATAATTTGTGTTATGCTCTTGCAGTCATCTAATTTGTTTTTATTTCTTTGCAGTGGAATGCTTGAGATTAACTGTTCCAAGGACATTAAAATTCAGGGGATTATTGGACCTTGCACATCTATGGAAAAGGTTGAGTACAAGCTCAATTAATCTTTTATTTGTTTGTTAATGAGTTTTGATGTTGAGTATCACAAGTCTTGCAGAAAGGACCAAATGTTGCTGATACAGTTGTGGGGGAGGGAAATACTACTGCTTGGAAGATGTGTGGTCTTGACAAGAGTACTTGTTTGACTGTCGTATTTGATCTTACATCAAGTGAAAGATCAAATGCTCCGGGAACCATAAATCCACAGCTATACATTCAATTCATTACAAGGTACACTGGATATCAACTTCCTTTTTATTTGTCCTAAGTTCTTAAGCCTCGACTCTGAACTGATAATTTAAAAAGGGGCTATATTATGTTGTAACCAAATTCTGATGGATGTAGTTTTATTGCAGTTTCCAGAACCCTGAAGGTCAGTCATTGCTTCGTGTCACAACTGTTACTAGAAGATGGATAGATAGTGCTGTTAGCTCTGAGGTATATTACTTTTCATTATCATTTTCCAATACTATGGGGTTCAGTTCTCTGATATTGTCTGCAGTTAGAGTCAAATTATTATTTATAATAATGTATTATGAAATATAGATCTTTTTTACATGCATTTCTTTCGCTTTTCCTTCCCAGATCAGATTTTAAGTTGTAATATTGTGGGATATGAATATCTCATGCTTGAATACCATCTGGCTGGTTTTGGGAATGGTTTGAACTTGAACCACAACCAATTATGCAGCATATTTGATGGAACAAAATAAAATTTGTTGGTTGTGAAGAATTCCTGTTGAAGTGATATTTGTTGTCTTAAAACCATGTGTTGCTACTTACTAGCTTCCTGGGGAGAATCATAGCTAGTATTGGCCTCTCTGTTATGTGATTTGCTTAATCTCAGATGTAAAAAGACTCTGCTTCTCCCCCCCCCCCCTCCAGTATCTGGGGGTTTCTTAATGATAATGCTATATCAAGGGTTAATGTTGAAGGTTCTCATGTTATATATGAAAACGGCCCATTGTTTGTCTGTTTATGATCATAGAATTGGGTTTAAAAGATAGAAGATTAAGTTCATGTTATTACTGGTTGAAGTTCAGACAGTGTGTGCCAGTGGTTGTCTATGGAGCAGTATTAATATTACATGCTATAGGAGGAAGAAGTAGTTAATTTGACTTAATAAGTGAGACAATAGCAGAAGGATGGAAGGACCCGATGGTAGTTAGAATTGGAGATATTTTATAATGGCAAGCAGCTAAGGGATGTATAAATGCAGGATCCAGAATCAATATTAGAAATATCTCAACCATTTTGTATCTTCCTTCTCTAATTTCCATTTCTCTTCCTCACTCTCTCTCTCTCTCTGTATTATATCAGTCTTTCTTCTTTTCCCGTATTTTTCTCCTAGTTCTTCTTTTTCTTCTTCTCTGTCTGTTGCTCTTAACGGATCTGATTCATAACAAATTGGTATCAGAGAGTTGTGAGTGGGAACTGCTTCAAATCTAGTACTGTGGTTGCACGAATGCCTAGACCGGTGGTAGTTAGTTAGGAGGCAGTTAGGCAAAGATGAATAGGAGGATCAAATTAGGGTTTTGCCAGAGGAATCCAGAAGAAACATCGAGAGATTAACGGATGAAATAAAGCAGAATGCAATTGACACCAATAACTCCATCCCTGGGGAGTATTAGCCACACCTGAGGAAGGTCAATTTCAAGCGTTGAAAAAGATAAAATAGAATTTTGGATCTGGACATGGATCTCCAACTGAAATTGAAGGTATGAAGAAAATTTTACTTAAAATAGAACTAGTTACATTTGATTGATGAGATGCTTGGGCTTTGGTGAGAAAATGAGTTAAATACTTTGTTGTTTACAAAGTACCAAGGAAGCAAATGGTGGGTATTGCAAGCTTGTTTTTAGTTGAAAGAGCATATGAATGTTATAACAATTGGATTAGGCGAGAGGTTCTCATGATTGGGAAAATTTTGAGAAGGAACTTCTGGCAGATTTGGGGATCAAGCACTGTAGGATATGGTGGAAGGATTTGTGAAGATGAGACAAGAGGGAGGTGTGGATGAGCATGAAGATAGGTCTGAGATATGAGAATTAGAATGGAAAGGATAATGTCTAATTTGGAGGAAGAATATTTTTCTTTGTGGGTTTATTGGTGGCTTGAAGGATACACTAGGTCAATGGTGAGAAGGTGAAGCTTCTAACTGTCTAACACTTTATAATGCCTTTGAAATTGTAAGTTTCAAGAAGCAACTCTTATCCTCCATTGAAAAACCAAACCCATTCTCCAAGATCTTCCAAAGCAACCTAGACCTGCTTCTATGTTCCCTCAATCATCTTCAGTGTTCAAAACCTCACAAATGCACCAGAATTTTCCATGTGCATCTAAACCACCTGATCAGGAATTCTCTCAACCAACCTAGCTTACATGACTTCTCAAATGGACCAAAATTGCTCATTGTGCACCTATACCACCACATCAGGAATTCAGGGGGAACCTGAAATCAATCAGCACTGCTGTTAAAGTTATTGTAGCTGCACCCAAGGTTATGTGGATCAACGTAGAGTCAAATCCAATGTCACTAAAAATTCAGGAGTTCTAAAACAGCTAGGCGTTGCTTTAGAAGTGTGATGATTATTTTCCAGGTCGTCAATATAACAGAAGCATATGATGATTCAAACCATGGTTGTCAAAATCGGAGCTGTTTAACTGGAAAATGAAGCATAAAACCCTTGTTTAAATAGAACCAGTATAAACCACTGAGATCCGGCTGGATGTTGAGTGAACTGGTGACCTGGACGGTTTGATTCTGATTTTCAAAATTGAACCGGTCTGCACTAATAGAAAAATGAATGGCATTCATTGGTCCCAGGATTTCACCCTGTTACCTCTAGCTGCATGAAGTAGCTGTTACCATCCAGACTACCTCGGTGAATCATTATTTTAAGACACCTGGCATATATATATATATATATATATATATAAAGATTTATGTCTTTTTTTATTATATTAATATAAAGTAACTTTAACTAACTATTATAATGAAAAAATAAAACACTACAATTTCAATAATCAATATTGTCTATAATTTATTTTATTAATTAAATTAAATTATACGACTAATTGATTTAATTTATTTGTTTAATAAATGGGATTAGGGTATTGAATATGAGATCTCTCAAAATTCAACCAAATGCATTTATTGTCATACAAAACCTATGAGTGCTTATTTTATTATTTTTAAATTTACTCTATTTTATTTTAAATTTTAATAGAGCAATATTTTATTTTCAATACTATATAATTAATAACAATTTCTTAATGAAAATTTTTATTTGTTATTATAAAATTTTAAATTAATTTTCCCATTACATTTAATTGAATATTATTATTGACAAGGGGAAGAACACAATGACAGGATTGAGGAAGCAACTTTATTAGTCATTGTAATAGAAGTGCAGGAGCTGAGAGTCTGATACTATTAGCGTGTTGGGAAAATATCTCAATGAGATGCTGCTAATATTGGTGGACAGCGGTTGCACTTATAGATTAATGATTTCCAAGGTAGGTGCAGACTTGAAAACTTCTCTAGTGGAAGTTCCTGCATTTTAGGTGATGGTAGCTGTTGGCAGAGAGTTATCTATTGTCAATGTTTGTGAGGATTTGAGTTGGGTAATCCAAGGATGTCAGTTTACCTTTGAAGTTTGATCTTAAGGTTCTGGAAAGGGCCAGTTTGGATGTAATTCTTAGGGTAGATTGAATGAAAACCTTCAACTCTTATCCTATTTGACTTCAAAGACTAGGTATCTTTTAAGATGAAAGGGAAGATGGTTACTTTACAGGGCCTTAGTGGATTTCTATTGATTTCTGCCTTACTATCATGTGGTGATTAGTCTATATTGATGCATAACGGTGACACAAGTCTTCAGTCACCTGTATGCAGTGTTTTTTTGCTGAAGAAACAGTCTAGATTAATTATTCCCTTGAGCTCCATGGGTTTCTGTATTCAGTTACAAGACTTCAAATATATACTTAAAAAAGGAAGAATACAGATCCTAGGCTAACTACATCATCTCCGTTGCCTGACCTAGAATGTGAGTAACAGAATTGTCAAAGAGAAACAGATGAGGGACTCCAAACCCTAGGCTTTGATACCATGTAAAATAGCAGGAGAATGAGGAAATTTGTGGGATGATGGCTTAATTATCCCCTTAAGCTCAATGGATGTTTATATACAGTTACAAGGAGTATAAAAGAAAGAGGACAGATTCTATGCTAATTACATCCTAAATAGAATACAATCGGAACCTATGTTACTTGGACTTGGATACAGGTGTCAGAAATGACTGCATATCCCTATGTCTGACTTGTCAACTTTCTAAATAAAAAATATAGAGATATGAATTTAAGTTTAGACACAGATGTTTGGATATGTTATGTTATATAAAATAAATTAGAATAGAAAAATATTAAGTTATATTGGTAATAACTATAGTTTAAATAGATGATCAAATACAACCAAATACATCATCCAAAATACAACCAAATAACTATTTTTATCTAAATACATGGTCTTCGTTGAGAGAAAAGAATGCTCTGAATATGTCACCCAAGTGGCTGACTTCAAGAATATGTGCTGGACACGTTCCATGTCATATCGCATGAAGTGCCGTGTCCACAAGAATATGGCATGACAAAATAAAGAGTCAGAGTATTAGAGGTCGGAACAGATATTGACGCAAGGATCATCGATCATGACTTAAATATTCCTAGTCTAACAGAGCTAAATTTATTCCATAGGGCTTTCTAAGGAAAATTTTGCCTTGTAATAATCCACTGTTAAAATTTTGTTCTCTTCATTATATAAAGATCACATATTACTTGAGGTATTTTATTTCCTTGTATTTGACCCTTTCTAGTTTTCCTTAACTGAGAAAAAGTGCACTAATCTACAAAATTTTTTGAAGAGAGTATGTTCTGAAAGGAGAGTGTTTATGATATGCAAACAGTATCTGTAGACACAAATGATATTTGTTCATTGTGAAATGTATCATTCTAATTGTCAGTGTGCCCTCATGTATGTTTAGCTAGAGAGAAATTAATCTATTTCCAACTTTGGGTTTGTGTTATATTGGGAACTATGTCTTGGGAATTTGTAGAAATACAGCAAGAAAGGAATTAATGCTCAGTTGGGTGGACAATCTTTTGCAGGAATTAGTACAAGGTTTTGACCAAGAGACTGCTGCTGTGGTAATGGCAAGAATAACATCTCTGAAAATGGAGATTGAGGTAATTATCAAATGTCTATTTTTGGGCGTTTCTTGTACTTCTCTTTGAGAGACGTGCATTTCTCCATTACAGTCTTGGTCTAAAGGAAAGTCCTTTGCAATTGGTGACGTGCTGTTTTCATTTTCAGTGTGCTTGGTTGCAGTTTCATGTTTGCATATAAAGGATGAGGAAATTTATATTACCATTGAATTTTTCCCCCCATCAGTGGTATTGTTTATTAATGGTTTAATCTGCTGATCTTTCTATAGATGCTTCCTTTGTAATATCACATGTTATTTTAGTTTTCCTTGGTGTTGACTCTGCTGCTGTTCATAAGAAGGCGCAATGTTTTGATCCTCATTGATTCCTGCTTTATGCAATCAGTGATTTAATTTTTGTTTGTATACTCTTGAATCTTTTAGCATCAGTGGCTTTATATTCTTATGATCTCTCTTCCCTGCGCCCTCCCCCAATCTGTATATTTATGTTGGAGCTTGTTCTAACAGGAAGGATTTGATGCCACTCGCTGGTTAGACCGGAACCTCATTAGGCTATGTTCCAAATTTGGTGACTATCGGAAGGATGATCCATCATCTTTTACATTGAACCCTTGTTTTTCCTTGTTTCCTCAGTTTATGTTTAATCTCCGTCGGTCACAGTTTGTACAGGTAGTAGTTCTGCCGGCTAGTCTCACTCTTATCCTTATACTGCTTCATTCTTAATTGAACTATCTACATGTGTGTGCTTGGTTTGATTTATTTATTTGGTTATGGCAGGTCTTTAACAACAGTCCTGATGAGACAGCTTATTTCCGCATGTTGTTAAATCGGGAAAACATCACCAATGCTGCTGTCATGATTCAGCCATCACTAATATCATATTCATTTAACTCACTGCCTCAACCTGCATTGTTGGATGTGGCTTCTATTGCAGCTGATCGAATTCTGTTACTGGATTCATATTTTAGTGTGGTCATTTTCCATGGAATGACCATAGCACAATGGCGTAACATGGGTTACCAAAGTCAACCGGAGCACCAGGTATGTACTCATATTATATTCTTAAAAGTTATTTATTATACTATTATTTAACAATTAGAAATTAAAAGATACGATGTTGTGTTATCACACACGCTCGTTACTCTCTGAAATGTGTTAAATATGCTTATGTGAAAATTTTATTAAAAAAATTATGTTGTATTAGCAATTGAGGAGTTATGGCATATCCACTTTCAATTTGGCTATAAAAAATTACATGTTGTATTAGCAATTGAGGAGTTATGGCATATCCGCTTTCAATTTGGCTATAACTGACCAAACTGAAGGTTGCGTATATAATTGACAAAATTGAAACGCTTATTTAATTAATTAATTAATTAATTAATTATATTAAAATGGGATATATTGGACTGTTTCGACATGCTTAACAGGTAGAGTGGGCGCTTAATGACTGTGGGAGTAAATTGATATTGAAACTTCTGGGGTAATTGAGCCAAAAACTTAAAAATCGACTAAATTGTTTATATTTAGTAAGGATGAATTTGAGCATTAAGCCTCTTTTGTTTTGGCAGTAAGCATTAGAATTGGGCAGCCGGATTCCAATCCCAGGTCCAGTTGCCTAAAAATGGGTTCCTTTTTCAGCCTCTCAACTAGCGGCGCATAAGTAATAGATTGAATTTTTAACCGAGTTATATTTTGATTTGGATAATTGCATCTATCAAATATGCAGATGTGTGTTTAGTGACTATCTGAGGATCAGGCTTGGTACTACAGCAAGGTTGCTCCTTTTTCGTTTTTTTTTTCTGAAACAACCATTATGTAGGGAGAAGACCATGTCAGTAGATTGTCCTTTCTTCACCCTCACAGAGTGGGAAGCCTTGTGCAATGAGGATGCTCTTTATGGTTGGATGACTGTTACTTGAATAATTGTATTCATGTTCACCGAATGCTACCCATCTAGGATGACCCTCTTGTTCAAATTACTTCCAGTTTGGGCAAAGGTCATTCACTAATGTAGTAGAGGGTGTCAGCTGTTCAACTTTTGCCTGTGGTTGAAGAACTATTGTTAATCGTATTAGCTCTAACTGGATTTGATTTTTGTGATTTCCTAAAATGACTTCTATCTGCACATGTGATCGTGGTATCGCCATGCAGTGCCTTTTAGTCACTCTCTTGTTTAACTTTTAGCTGTTCTCAGTCATCAAAGTCTTGGCAGTAGTTTCCAATCAATGATCATCTATAAAGTTATTACACTATTATGTTTCTCTTTAATTTTTTTAAATTACAATGCGTTCTCATGGAATTTTTGGGGTTCTAGTTTAGTCATTGCTGTCCAAGCTAGTTGCTTCAGTCTTATAGTTGGTATGCAGTGACGAGAAGGCATCAAGGAATCTTCATTGTTGAACAGATTGGTAATTGCATTAATTTGATTCCCTGACAGGCTTTTGCCCATCTATTGCAAGCTCCACAAGATGATGCCCAAATGATCATGCGGGACCGTTTCCCTGTTCCTAGATTGGTGGTCTGTGATCAGCATGGATCCCAGGTGTGTTTAGTTTTGCTTTTTGGTCCTTGAAATATCTGCAAAGTTCTCTCCATTTTCTTTTTTTTTTCTTTTTTTTTTTGTTGTTGTTTTGTTTTTGATTCATAAGTAACAGTTTGATTTAATTGTTCATGTCATACCTGAGTAGGCAAGGTTCTTGTTGGCGAAGTTGAATCCCTCAGCCACTTACAACAATGCCCATGAGATGGCTGCTGGATCAGATGTTATATTCACAGATGATGTGAGCCTTCAAGTCTTCTTCGAGCATCTTCAGAGGCTAGCTGTGCAGTCTTGATAGTAAATTATCTTGTAGGTTTTCTAGTATGGATATATGAGTTCTGTATGCTCTCTTTTTTTTCCTTCTGTTCCATTCCGGTGTTTACCTTTGTTTTGTAACCTCTTGGAGAAGTAGGGTTGAGCCCCACAATTGGCTGAAAAATAAGGAGAGCATATATCATTCTTTGGTGGAGGGTTGGGGAGATATTTGCTCCCTTTGAAGCAATAAGGGACACAAGAAGTAGTGTTAATACAAAAAGAAGGTTATGTTAGGAATGTGAATTAGAAGGATCCCTGCTTCAATGGAGGGGCAAATGAGCAACACATTTTGACAGTTTTTTCTCTCTTTTTGTATTCACCATGTGTTCTATGTATCCGAATTTTTAAGTTAAATACTGAAAATGGATCCTTTCTTCTTAGGTTAAAAAGTGGACGAACATGAACTTGAGTAATTTTGAACTATTTTGTATTTCAAATTTGTAAGATTTTATGCTCAAATTTTAAAGCGATCAATGATTTATTAACTTGCTCTTCATAGTTAAATGTTTTCCCACTCCTCCCAACATTGGACATCCTGAGATTATTTGTGTGGGCTGCCATCTCTGGATATGCTCTCTCTCTCTCTCTCTCTCATCTATATTTGATGAAGTAGGTAAAATGATTTGCTTCATGCAATCGCTAAATGATCTTATGCTTCTTAACTATCATTCATGAAAGAGAAGCTACAAGCGGATAATCTAACTGAGCGGTGATTAAGAAGTCCGTCCACAACGATCTTATTGAATTACTATTGCATTTCTTATTAAACTCTCAAGATATACGATGTGTTTTGGACTCCTTACCTTACCTTACCTCCTAGTCCTCTATCAGAAATGGCATCTAAGAAGGACCATGACACTTGAAGAAAGTATGTAGTCAGCCTTGGATATCCTAATTCACTTACAAAGGATGTATAATATGATTATATTGCAAGATATAGGATATCGAACTAGATCTCTAGTTCATGATAAAGATTTTAGAGGGATAAATGTTGGAGATGACTTGCTAAATTTGATTGGGATAAGGCTTGATTTCACGGAAGGTTTCACTCTACAAAGTCATTTGATCTATTGTTCTCTTATTAAATATTTTTATAAGACTATTATAGACTTTCACATGAATAAACTAGAGGATACACTCATGAAGTTGTTGAGTTTGTTTGTTATAACCTGAAGGGCTTTGCCTAAGAATAAGGAAGAGCAATAAGAATATTATTGCCACCTTGGACCTGTAAGGAAGGCCCAAAAGCAATTCAAGGGCAAGAAGGTTAAAGCTGAAGGTAAAAGAAACTGCTTCTATTGCTGAAAGGATAGACATTAGAAAAGGGACTGCTAAAGTATTTGGAACTTTTGAAAAGCAAGAATAACAAATCTTATGAAGGTATTTTTATATCTTGTTATTTGAAATCTATAGGTACTGATGAACAGAAGTTCATCAATATAATGATGTAGGAACCAACAAACAATAAGGATTAAATGGATATGAAGATGGATTAAAGATTGGCTATGGCACAAGAGGTTGTTATCAAGATTACAAAAACAACTCTAAGAAATTGTATAATGATTAATGCTTTAATTAAAATCAAATCTAATCTAAAATAATTATATTGTATGTTAATTAAATTCTCGTAACAAATTAGAGAACATCTTAAAGGAACAATCGTGTTTTTTAAATCGATATTCAACTAAACAATTTCCACCATAATATATAAGAGATGATATGGTTCAACACCAATTTCAAAGGTGTTAAGATTGTAAAGTGGAATATTATTAGAATAAATTTAGGTTAATTTACTCAAATAATTTAAATGTTCGTTTATATCATAAATTTTCAATTTTAGACAATTAAATCAAATCTTTAATATTTATCACGATTTTATCTATGAGTTTAAATTAATTTTGATCAAAATCTGATATTGCCACTCTACTTGATATTTTTATTATTTTTTAATTTAAATTTTTTACTTATTGACTAAAATAATTCAAACATTTTTATAGATTCATATTTTTATTCCAACTTTTTTAGTTTATTGGATAAAGTAATCCAAACTTTTTAAAGAATTTATATTTATATTTTAATTTTTCAATATTAAATAGCTACGAAGATAATTATCAAGATATTCAGAAGATCAGTGGTCACATACTTAGTTAAGACATTGTTAGAAAGAAAAAAATTAATTTATTTCAATTCTATCATCTCCTTTGCAATTAAAGGCGTAAAAAAAAATCGCTAATCAATTTGACTTTTTTATTTGTGTCGATGCCTTGGTCAAGGATGTTGTCGCTAATTTTTTTATATATTTTGATAATTATATTTCTACTCTTTAATATTTGAATATTAGAATATAATGTGAATTTGTAAAAATATTTGGTTTATTTATCCAATAGACAAAAATATTGGGATATAAATATAAAATTATGAAAAGTTTTAAATTATTTTATCTAAAATACTAGGGAGGTGACATTTTTAAATTCTAGTCAAAATTGATTTGTTCTCATAAATAAAATCATGATAAATTTTAAACATTTAGTTTTATTATTCAAAATTGAAAATTTAAAATATAAACATGAGTTGACTAAAACGTTTGAATTATTTGGATTAATAAGCCATAAATTTATTGTGATATCCTAAAGGTAGTTTAGGATATTATTTTTCATATTCTTGCAAAACAAGTAGTTATTATTTTTTGTTAGAGAGATGAAACAAATATTTTTGGCTAAATACATAAGTTCACTGTGAAATTCAGCTGCTTCGCCCTTCAGCTACTTTCGTTCCATACGTAGGGAATACAACAAATTAAAATCGTATATAATAGTTAAACACAAAACTACTAAATAACTTGAATTAACTATTTTTGGTTAAGTAGAAAGTGAGTCTAAAAAGTTATTTGGGTCAGTTTGGATCGAACTATTTCGATTGGTATCAAAACCGCCCTAAATTAGAAAAATTATATAGAGCTAGTGGGCCACGAGGAAAGAGCTATCCATATGAGACGAGATTGAACCGTCCGAAGTACTAGCGAACCACAATATCCGAGAGTGCGGTCTTGATTTAGCAACTGTATCTGATTCAGTTGCGATGAGAACGTCACAAATTTAGAAGAGTGTGAAATTTAGTTGCTTCCGTCCACGGAATACGGTAAATTATTTGAATTAATTATTTTACGTCAAATAAAAAATAATCCAAAAATCTATTTAGATAAGTCGAGGCCAAGCTGTTTCATTCACCCTTAAACTTTACAAAAAAGTAGAATTAAGTGAATCTTATCATCCTAGCCAGCAAAAAGCAAGAATTTACGCATGAAAAGAGTGAAAACTTAAAAAATAATGACATTGGAATTAAAAAAATCTAAAAAATAAATTAGATAAAATTTCTATGAGTTCATGGAGAGAGACGCAGGCGCAAGATGCGTGCATGGAGAGAGAGACCAGAGACTGGACTGCTGGAGCTCAAAAGTACTAAAGCATAGCGATTAGTGAGTTAGACTTTTTTTAGATTAAGTTAAGGAACTATTAAAAATAATATAGTATATATTAATTGATTTGATTCGGTCTGATCAAAATTTTTAGACTCAAAATTAAACCGATTTGAAATTATTAAATTTTAAAAAATTTAAAATAAAATTGAACTGAATAAAAAATAAAATTAAATTAAATTTTTAAAATTAATCGGTTTGATTGATTATTTCAATTTAAATTCTGCAGTACTAATTAATATTGAGATAATTAATATTGAGATAGTATATATATATATATATAGAATAAACTATAATTAATAAATTAAATTAATTAAATTATAGAAATTATAAACCTTTAATAATTGAGGTGTGGCTAAAATATATAATTATATATATAACAATTATGAATATATATATATATATATATATAATTATTTTAGTAATTTATAGAAAATTATACTATTAGAAGATAACTTATTAAAATAATTATATACATATGTGTATATATTTATAATTATTATATATAGATAATATATTTAAATAGAATAAATTATAATCGATTAACTAAATTTTTTAAATAAAATGATAAAAAAATATTTAATAATTAAATAATATTATAATTATATGTATAATTTTATTGAAATTATATGATATATATTGTTGAAACCAGTGATGAATCTAAAAATTTAGTTCAGGACCCAATTTTATTTTTTCAAAATAATTTTTAGTTTCATTCATTTAAAATTTTTTTTATTAATATAGATATTAAAAATAAAATTTTCAAATTGAGAGTTAAATTAACTGGAAAAAATTTACATAAATAAAATTTTATAAATCAAACGAATTTGTCCATTTAATTTTTTTAGTTTGAATGGTTTAACATATTATCCATATAAATACTATTTAATTTTCTTTATATTTATGATTTATTTTTAAAAAAAATCAAGCCAATTCATAACTTATTAAACTCAATTTTTTAAAATTTATTTTTTTATATTTAAATAGTTTATAAAAATATTAAATAATCTAACCATTACTATAATACTCTTTTTTTCTAAAAATTCAAGATTTATTTTTCTCAAATATAAATAACTTAATATATAATTTAAATTGCATAATTAAAAATAAATAAAAATAATTATCACTAATTATTATTGAGAAGGGATTGTAAAAAACAAATATGAATAACTTAGTTTGTAAATATTTTTGAAAGGAAAAATATTAATATATTTAAAGTTAAAATATAAAAAATTAAAAGAAAATTTTTTGGATTGAAATGAAACATAATTTATTACAATACTATCAAGTTCTTGACTTTTTAGAATTATCTTTATATCACACGGATATATGAGTAGAAATATCTCTATATTTTATAAAATTAAATTATTTAAATTTTAATAAAAAAATTAAATTATATAGATATTTAGACTTATATGCACAAAATTATATGGATTAAAAATATAAATATTTTATATAAATTAATGGTATAATTTTAAAATAGAAATGAACTAATAAATTTTTTAAAATTTAGAGATTTAATAATAATTTTTCTTTATTGAAAAAAAATACCTAAATATACTTATATTAAAACTATATATTAGAATCATAATATATTATAAATTATTTAAAAACATATATATATAAAAACGACTTTTTTTGTTATGATTTTAATTTTAATTTCAGTGTGATTTTTAACAGAAAATTAAAATCAAAATCAAATAGTTAAATAAATTTAGTTTAATTCGATTAGATACGATTCGATTTCTATATCATTTTTTTTTTAATTTTAATTTAATTTAATATAATTTTTTGATTCAATTCAGAATTTAAATCGTATACACAGCACAACCAAATACTATTATCTTAAAATCCAGTCCAAAAATCAAAACATTTTAGTTCATTAAGTCTAAAATAATAAAAATAATAATAATGATAATAATAAAATCTAAATCAATAATAATAAAAACCAACCAACTCTATAAAAAGACATTTACAGAAAGCTAAATCTAATCAGCATCATGCGGGACTGTTCTCAAAATTGAAACTTAACTAACTGATATTTTTCGGCAAAAAGGAAAAAAACACTAAGGTATATAATTAAAAATTATAAAAAAAGAACATCATAGCTGAGGTTAACCCGATAAAGGGTTGTCCAATTAGACTTGCTTTGTCCAACATAGAAAGTGCCATTTTACAGAGAGTTTTCTCAGATTTTTTTGTTGGTTGTTTTTTAGACTCTCAGCCTCTACCCATGCTGTTCAGCTGCTTCCCCTGCCCTGGAGCTTCCCTCCTTGTCCCATAAGTAGGTTTCCCTTCTCCCCTTATAGGTGAAATTTCTGTAGATAAATAATTTTCCTGTTGTTTGATTTTGTGGTAGATCAGTGCTTCATTTTGTGAGGATTTTTATTGATCTACCATGGTAGTTGTTTTTTTCTTCTCTTACAAATACGAAAGAGCAGCAACCTCAATCCTTTCTTATAAAAGATGAAGGCTCCAGAGTCTGTAAGCGGTAAACCCTTGGCTGCTGACCACTAAGCTTTGTCGGAGTTCTCTTCTTCTCTTCTTTAGCCTCCGTACCAGCTTGTGTGGTTGGTTACCCATAATTGATGTGCGAGATATGTGGTTTTCCTCCAAATTCGACAGTGACTTCTCTGATTTGCCTTTATGGTTGCATGTGATTTTTCTAAGCGTTTTGCTTTCAATCCATGGTTCTTCTGGTTGCTATTTCTTTCTCCTTAAGCTTCAGCATGCTTCTATTGGAGCCATTTTCGACTACTGTGGTAGAGATCCATTCAAAACCCTATGATGGTCATTTCTCGCGCAATCCAGAAGTTTCATTGGAGGAGACGACAATGGAGACTTGGCAACTGGGTCCTGCTTTTCGGGTCAGATTTCTGTATGAGTACTAACAGAGTCTAGAGTTTTATATAGGCTTCATTGTTTTGTTTTGTTTTTTTTCTTGTATCTGAACCCTAGTTTTATAAGTTTGTTATCTATATCGGGTTCTCGAGCCTTCTGTCTAATACAACGTTATCTTCCAATAAATTTAAAAAAAAAAATAAAAAAAATAAAAGGAAAAGGAGGAGGAAGGGGTTTTCCAGTTGCGATAGGGTGGGGAAAGCAAATAAGCATGTGCAGCTAACATTGAAAAACCCAAGTTTTGATCATAATTCTCATTGCTATTGCAACAAGTTTAAAAAATAAAATAAAAAAAATATTTCATGTTTTACCATAATAAAGGTCAATATATAAAAATAGAAGTGCCTAAACTTTAGAATATTAACAAAATTAGTCATGCATAAGCAAAACATGATTATCCATCCAGATTGTTCTAGGTTCATAATCCAAAGGTAGATATAAAATAACAAACAATAAAAGAAAGAAACTAACAAGCCAAGCTACTAACAAGAAACAGAGCAAATAGTAATGGAAAGTGCAACAAAATAATGCAAACAAGCCAACAGACAATCCAACCAAAGCTAATATCACCAAATGAAGATGTCCTAAGGGAAATAGTATTTTTCTCATCAAACTTATCTGCCCCGTTCCTTCTCTCTTCTTATGTTTTTTAACTTCTAGTTATGGTTGACTGCTCCTTACTTGGCCATCATGACTTTGACAAACTCCTCATAGTTGATCTGGCCATCACCATCCACATCCGCCTCTCGGATCATCTCATCAACCTCCTCATCTGTCAGCTTCTCACCAAGATTTGTCATGACATGTCGGAGCTCAGCAGCAGAAATGAAGCCATTCTGATCCTTATCAAAAACCCGGAAAGCTTCCTTGAGCTCTTCCTCAGAATCAGTGTCCTTCATCTTGCGAGCCATCAGATTAAGGAACTCCGGGAAATCAATAGTACCATTCCCATCAGCATCAACCTCATTTATCATGTCCTGAAGCTCTGCTTCAGTTGGGTTCTGGCCCAGTGAACGCATTACAGTCCCAAGTTCTTTAGTAGTAATGCAGCCTGCAATAAAAACAGAAACCATTGCAAGAGACACAGTCAGCAATACATGCAATCAAGCATATCTGGTGAAATTATGGGAACAGAAGTCTTTATGGCAACATTCTATAGACTAACAAAACATCACCAGGAACTTTGTGTTTTTAATGAAACAACGCCACAATAACTAGTTTGTGATGCTCCAAAACTCAACCAGATGAACGTTTCAACACAGGAATTGGGAAGTGACCATACATATCAATGTCAAAAATTCATAACAAAAATAAAAGAAGATCTAAATTATACAGGAAACAATAACTTGGACATATCAATGTCAAAACTTCATAACAAAAATAAAATAAGCTCTAAATTAAACAGGAAACAAGAACTTGGACATTAACAGCAAGAAGCCCAAGAAACCATGTATATACACAGAGCATAATCATTTATTAAAAAATCAACAAGAAAATGCAATATTAAGTGGATCCAATGCAAGCATTTCTGCCATATGCTGTCGAGAAAACTAAAGTTTATATTACAATAAAATACATCTGCACAGTGAATTTAACTAAAAATGAAAAATAAAATACACATACACTTGTTATACCCGAGTATTTCCTCAAAATTATACCCATACTGTCATCACTCACTTAAAACACAGGCAGCTAGATGAAACAGGCATCCAGTTCAAAATCCATCATTTCCACAAAACATAAATAAAATGGTCTACTCAATCCAAGCCAAATCAATCATATCCATAATAATCTAGTTTTTAACAAAAATAAAACATGCCCATCAAATCCTTCAACAAATGAAATCAAAACAATCAGGATAGAAGATATGGAAGTCCACATAAACAGCACCATAACCCTCCTATTAATTTTATTAAATTCAATCTCACCTATCATGTAGCTAAGTTATCAAACTTGTAGGGCTTCGCTCATAGTTTGTTCATTTATCAAGATTAAAAACTCGACTCATATTTAGCTTGTTTATCAAGCTTGAAAGCATAAGCTCCAGTCATTATTAAATTTAACAACCAAATTGCTGAACAAATTTATAATTAATTTATTCATTATAAATCAAAATAGGTCAAATAAATCAAAATAATTATATATCTAAATAGGTCAAATGAATCAATATAATTAAATTAATAATTACATAATGACCATAAATTAATGATAACAAAAATATAAATTGACTTATTCCAACAAGCTTTTGACAAGCTTCTAAATGAAGGATTAACGAGCCGAATCACAACTTTACTAACCGGATCGCAACTTTAAACAAACTCAATATTCAACGAGTCTAAAACCGCATAATTAAACGAATTTCAAAATCATGCTTCAAGTCAGCTTGTTAATTACTGAGCCAGCAAAAATAAGCTTTTATCTAATTCATTGCCTTAAAAATAATAAAATTAATAGCAACAAATAGAACAGAAAAGTAAATCTAAGAAAACAGAAAGCACAAATAAAGAAAAAAACGAAGGCGTGATAAGATTAAGAGAGATTTGAAAGAAATACCATCTCCATCCTTATCAAAAAGGCTGAAGGCTTCCTTGAACTCAGAGATCTGGTCGTCGGTGAGCTGATCGGCCATTTTTGGAGGTATGTGTTGGGAGAGAGAAAGGAGGAAGAAAATATCAAAGGAGGAAGAGAAAAGAGAAAATGATAATAATAGATGCGCTCTTTGATAGGCGCCTTCTCGGCTCTCCGATATGGAAAATAAATAGGCAAGCGTGTGTGGGCCACAGAAAACGTTGTGGACCATTCACCATATCCACGGTCAGCACCAAGTATCTGATCTCCCTCATCCGCAGGCAATCTCGCCCATGGCCACGGGTCTTAAGAAACCACTAATAGAGTTTAACCAAGATAATTAAACCCTCCCGTTCGTGAACCGATAAAAAAAGAGGATTAAGTGTATAAAGTAAAGAAATTTACTTTTTAAATTAACAGATTTATTTGTCTTGTGTTTCTTAGGTTCAATTCTGTTGAAATTTAAGGTTTTTTTATAAAAAATTTTGGTTAAATCAATAATTTATATTTAATAAAAAAAATTAAATATAATTTTAAAAATATTTTTATTAATAATAAAATAAAAAAAATTACTAATTACTCTTTATGGTAGAGAGAGAAAATCACTATTTAATTTCTTAATTTTTAAAAATACTACTAGTTAATTTTTCATTTAATTTTATTATTAAATATTTTACTATTTAATTTTTATAATTAAAAAACTTATTAATTGGCCCTTCAAATTATTAAAAGGTTTACTAATTAGTTTATTCATATTAAGAGTATTTTAAATTTTTTATATAATACATAATGATCAAAATTAATAAAATAACTAATTAATAGATTTTATAAAATATTATAAACTTTTTAATCTATTTTTTAAAATCGAAAAACTAACTAATGAGTTTATTCATACTATAAGATTTAAAAAAATAATTTTTCCTAATAAAAATTCCTTCTATCATACAGATTTTCAGATTTCTTTTGTCTACTTTCTACATTCTCTTCATTATTCATATCTATTCCATATTCAAAATTACAAAATTTGTATGTTAAAAATTCATTTTGCAGTGATTGAGAAGGAGATGGAGGTTTAGACAGTGACACGAACGATCAAAAATATAAGCAGAAAGTGATGTGAGTGTATCGGAGACGCAAGCAATGAGCGGCGAAACGATGCGAGCGGATGGAAATGAGAGCAGTGAGCGATGCTAGTGGCTGGAGATATAAGCAGTGAGCGATGTGAGTTGTTGGAAATGCAATTAACAAGCAATGCGAGCAGTGTGCGTTGTTGGAGAGCGTTGTCGAATTAACTTCTATTGAGTTTTAATTTTTAATAATTTAAATTTTATATATTTTAATTTTTATTAAATTTATTGTGTTTGAATTTTAAATTTATTATCTTTTATTTGTTTGTGAAGATTGAGTTTGAGATTTTTTTTTTTGAATTTTGATAGAATTAAATTTTAAAAATTAAAGTGTTGAGTTCCCAAAAGAAAGGACAAATTTATTAATTACATTTCATAGATGAAAAAATGTTTGTTTTCTTGATTTTTATTATATTTATTGAATTTGAATCTTGAATTTATCAAAATTTTTACTTATTTATGGAAATTGAGTTTAATTTTTTGTAGGAATTAAATTTCATGAATTAAAGTGGTGAATAATTTTTTAATAAAAAAATTTCTAATTTTGACAGAATTAAATTTTAAAAATTAAAGTATTGAGTCTTAAAAATAAGTAAATGAATCCATTAATTATTTTATATTTGATTTATGAAAAATTTTCTCTATAAAGTATAATTGAGTGGAGAGTTTAATAACTAAATATATTATTAAATAAATATTACAAAAGTAATATAATACTTTATCGTAAATAAATTTTTATAATAATAATTAGTTGTTTATAATAAGATAATTTTTTTTTCTTGGAAAATAATAACGCAATGTTTAAAATTTAAAAATTATAATAATAAATTTGTGCATACAAATGAAAAATAAATGTTAATATATTAAAATTATGGCACTATAAATGTAAGAATATTAAATATTTTTATTAAATATAAATATAATTAAATATAATAATAAAATAAATTGTTATGATTATTTTAAGGCAAAGAAGTTAATAATCATACAAGTATTCATATTTTATTGATGTATAAATAAGCCATTTAACTATTAAAGTCAATTAAAAGGTAATTTTAAATTTTGAAAATTGATTAAATTACTAATTAATTCAAAATCCGTTTATAAATTTATTAGTAATTTAATAATAAATTTTAATTTATTGATAAATTTAAAAAAAATATTAAAATTATTAACGAATTCTATGTCAGTAATTTGTTAACAAAATTTTGTTATTAAGTTTTACTATCAAATTTATATTTAAAAAAATGTTAGAATTTATCAACAAATTGAATTCTTTAATAAATGCATTGATAAATTTAAAATGAAAAGTGTAATTTTTTTTTAATAAATCTGTAATTTTTTACTTAATAAATAGATTTTAAATCCATTTATAATTTTTAGAAAGAAAAAGCTCACTTTTTTAGATATTTTGAATCCATTTTAAATTTATTAATAATTCATGTTTAAAAATAAAATATCACCTCCTCTCCCTTAATCATTTTTTTCACTCTATCATTCTCTTTTCATCTCTTCCATTTTCTTTTATTTCATTTAACTTTTTTACCTTATAATTTTTTCATTATCTTTTTTTCTCATATTATCTTCTGTCTTTTCTTATTTTATTTATTTTTCTCTATAATTTTCTTTTTTATTACTTTTTCCATTTTCTTTGCTTCTATAATTTTTCTTTACTTTTCTCTTATTTTCTTCATTTTTTCCTCTATAATTTAATTTACATTAGTTTCTTTAGTTTTCTTTTCCTCTATTATTTTCTTTCTTTTTTATAATTTTCTTTTCTATTTTCTCTCAATTTGTTTTTGTTGGAGTATGTACACGTAGTTAATTGATTCTTATATAATGTCTATTCCCTCTTTATTTTTTCAATTATCATTTAAGTATCAAATCTAGTCAATTCTCCGCCTTTTAAGGTGAGAAAAATTTAAAGTTTCACGATAGTATTATGAAAAAATGAGCTTAAACTAGTGGAAGATCAAGGAGGGAACCCATAGCCTGTACTAGGATGGATGTGCTTGAGATTTTGAGTATTAGGGGGCAGCAAATGATTGAGCCTCACATGAAAGACAAAGAGTTACTCATAAATTTTTACAAGTCTAAGATAGATATGTTTGAGGGCTTACGATGGGTATTAGAATCTAATCGACGGCTAAAAATCTGTTTCAGTTCAAATTTTTTATTTTTACTTTGAAACTGTAGTAGTAGTATGCGAAAAATTAATGAAAGTATTGTACGATTAAAAGACCATGATCATGTTTATCTCCATAGAAGATGAAATCTAAAGGAAACATGAGAACAAAGATTTTGCCTCTGCAATGCTACTTCACCTCAAATATTGTATGGTGAACGTAATAGATTTGCTAGATATAAGATAGCAAAGCAACTACTCAGGAAGAAGATACATTAGGGTGGGGATGTGTGAGCCTATTTGCATAAGATAATTAGGCTCATTGAGCAGCTTCATGGACTTGGCTTCACAATAGGCTACATGTTGCAGCCGAATTTGTTCTTGCAGTTGCTACCTAAAAGTTTAGGTAACTTTAACCTGAACAAGATGGAATGTCCTTACACATAAATTATTTAAGTCAAATAATAGCCCTATCAAAGAATATACTAAAGAATATTATTGTACCCCTCTGTAAAAGGTACAAGGTAAAGAGGAGAAGACTGATTTGGAGAAGAGCATCCAAAGTCTTCTTTTTTTTAATTCTTTCCCTCTACTCTCTTCTCTTTTCATTGTAATACCCGATAACTACCGGGCTTCCAGTACTTGGGGGTAAGACCGGACCCTAAAAAAAAACACACACTACAAAAAAACTGTAAAATTGCGACCAAAATTAGCGACCAAATTTTTTGGTCGCTATATAGCGACCAATCAGCGACCATTCTGCTACTAAATGAATGAAATAATATTTTTATTTAATAAAAAGCTTAGCGACCAATTTTTGGTAGTTAATTGGTCGCTATTTAGCGACCAAATATAAAATGGTCGCTAAATCTAGCGGGAATTAATGGTGCGAATTATTAGCGACCATATTTGCGACGAAATTGCGACAACTTTTTAGGCGGGAATATAATGTTGTAATTTGCGACCATATTTAGCGACTAATTTTTTTAGTCGCTAAACAGCGACCAATCAGCGACTCATCAGCGACCATTTTATTTTTAAAATTTTAATTTAATTTTAAATTAAATTTTATTTTATTTAAAATTTTAAATTAAGATTAAATATACTGTTAAAATATTTTTTTTATAATTTTACATATATTCTTATTTTTAGTACAATTTATTTTACGTATATTCTATGTCACTGTAGGTTTGGATGAATATTTTAAAATTGTGATTTCAGATATGTGCTTTCTGAGGTTTGTGAGATCTAAATATTATGATTAAAGAGGAATAAAATATGACTAAATCTTTAATTATTTTAATTAAAAAAATTAATTAATTAATTTTAACTTAAAAAAATAATTAATTTATTTTAACTTAAAAAATTAAGTAATTAATTTTTAATTGAAAAATTAACTTAAAAAATTAATAACTTAAAAAATTATTTAATTTTTAATTGAAAACTAATACATTTCTAAAAATAAAACGTCCTAATAGTTTTTTTAAATATATTTTTTAGTTAAGTTATAAATTATTTTTTTTATTATTATATATCTTTATCAGTGTATATGTATATCTAATTAAGTTATTATTATTAATTCTACTCAATTTAGATTATTATTATCTATTATATTAAGTTAATTTTAAAAAATACAATTTTATATTGAAACCCTAATTCTAAAATCACGTTGCATCCCTCACCCACTCCCCCTTCTCCTCTCCTCCCTGCTCTCTCTCTCTCGCTCGGTCTCTCTCGCTGGCTCTCGCTCGGTCTCTCTCGCTCGCTCTCTCTCGCTCTCTCTCGCTCGCTCTCGCTCGGTTTCTCTCGCTCTCGCTCGGTTTCTCTCGCTCTCGCTCGCTCTCTCTCGCTCGCTCGCTCTCGCTCGGTCTCTCTCGCTCTCGCTCGCTCTCTCTCGCTCTCTTGGATTTGTGAGTCAATTCTTCTTTCTCTTTGTCGTGATCTGCTGCAGTTTTAATTTTTTGTTGTTAGTCTATGATCCAACTCATTATTTGTTGTTTCTGTTTAGATCTGTTGCTTAATGTGAAGTATTTTTTGTTGTGTTCAGCTATTTAGCTTTGATTAATTCACATTTCTTGCTTAATTTTACTTATATCTATTTTTTTAAGAAGCTAGAACTGGGAATGTTATTGCGAATCACATTCGTGATACTTTCCTTCTAATGGATTTTGATAATTCTTTTCACTCTTGGATCTGTGATGTGTATTGTATTGGATCTAATCATTTGGGATGGGATCTTGATGTATTGTGCTTCACTGGGAATGTACATCTGTGCTGATCATGGTTCTTCTGCAATTTATTTAGATTTTGAGTAGCCTGCAAATGAGGAGTCAATGTTGAAATTTTAACTTTTTAAATTTCTTCATGCGTTTTCTTTTCCCTTTTTCCCAAGGAATGATAAGCTCTGTACATTACATTAAATGTTTGATTCAGTTGGATTGTCTCTTTTCTTCTCTTCCTCTGTTGCTGAAACTTCTTTTTTAAAAAAAATGAGGTTTTCATAGTTATTTTATTAATCAGGGTGCACAAGCTTCTCTCTTGTCCTCAGTCTGGCCTATTATTTATTTTCTTATTTCCTCTGGTATGTAGAATGACAGCTGTGCCACTTGCCTGTTATTTATTTGCTTGATATTGGGAATTGTGGACCCCTATTTCTCTTGTTTACTGCGTTTTTATATATATAGACACTTATTTTAGATGGATGCAATCAGTACTGAGATATAGTTCCTCTGTTGTTTTCTTTGTAGAAATTATTTTGGCATGGCTACATATAAGCCAAATAACATCCTCATTACTGGGGCTGCTGGCTTTATCGCGTCCCATGTTTGCAATCGGCTTCATAGGATTCCTGGGAGATTGTTCTTAAATGGGTCCAGCAATATTGCTTCACTGTTTACACAACAAGGCAAGAAAGGGACCAATCAGGATGCCATGATTGTTTGGGAGGTTAGCTTTTTCTTTACCTACTTTGCTTCATTTTTTCTTTATTATATTATCATTGGGATGGCCTGATCGGAAATCAAATAGATTTATCTATCATTTATTTATTTCCTGTGTTTCATGGTTAGATTGCATACGAGCAGTTATAAAAATATCATGTTTCTTGAATTTTAGTCAATCTAATAGTAGTTTGAATTTTAGTCAAACTTGCTAAGGAAGGAATTGGTTCAAAACCTATTATCATAAAATCAAAAGATTAGTTTACCTCTATGTATGAAGTTCCTGCAATGTGCATTAAAACCCAAATGACTTGTAATTTATTTATTACATGAGATCAATCTTTTATTTATTGATCACTCTTTTATTTATTCGTTTATCCTATTACATCTTTATGGTTTCTTCCTGCAAAATAGTCAATGACGATGCAATTGCTTTATTTGTTTCCTATCATGTGGGGCATAGAAGTCTACTGCCAGTTGGTCAGCATTTAGTGTGTTGAAGACACTGAGTTGCTGAGATTAATTTTGAAATTTAGCAGCCTGTCTTATTTTTAACTTTTATTTATTTATTATTTTTATTTCCTAATTTTAATTTATTTAATATTTATAATTAGATGTAATTCTATTCCTAATTTGATTAGGTCCTTAAGCTCTATAAATAAGGCAAATTTTCTGCTATTTAGCAGTTTTAGATTATGACAATTAAAGGAAATAATGCAATTTCCTTAATTTGCCTTTGTTCTTTGTTTGACTCGCTCTCTCTTGGTGATTTTCTTCACAAGTTAGGTTTGGTCCTGCACATTACACTGCATGAGGTACTTTATGCAGCTGGAGACTATTGTTATTGAGTGATATAAAATCGTTTTCAACTATTGTGCTTGATTGAATAATTGTGCTTCACTATGCCTTCAACCACTGCTTATAAAGTACAATTACACTGCTGAGAACTGTTTCAGCTATTTTAAGATATTCGAATCATTTGTATTGCTAAATTTGATTCTTTTATTGATTAATCAGATCTTTTTGTTTGCATATAGGGTGAGGCGCAATATTATCTTAACTTCCTGATGATCAATCTGACCTGCATAATCAATCTGATTTACGTCATCCTTACTGTAGCCTATCTATGACTAATATAGTCCATATTGGAGGCATTTAAGTGGTCATCAATGTAAAATTTGATATGTTGAGTTGTATGATTTGTTTTGTCCAAGTATTTTGAAATTGTGATTTCAGATGTGTTTGTTTAATTTGAAACTGTTCTGCTCATTGTCCTGGAATATTCACTCTCCCAATGTAGTTGTGAATTTTAATTTGATATTTGAGCATATGTGTCAACTTGTGAATCTTGCTTTCTCAATTATGTCATCAGGTGTGTTTGTTTCAGCAGCTATTAATTATGTTAGGCACGTGTATTCTGTTTCTTCCTATTCTACTTTAAACCCTATTATATTTGATCAGAACGGGGCAAAGAATATTTCATTGTCTAATGATTACGAAAGTGACTTGATATGCATATATTTTTTAGTTTCCCTTTTCTTTTCTTCCAAAGTTATTATGTCTTATTTATAGCCTTGCTTTCGTCTTTTGAAATTCTAAAATGGAGTTTGCAAAACTTCTGCAGGTACTAAACCTGGAGAATATGGACAAAACCAGGCATTGGAAAATCGTGGGCTGTAGCGCATACACAGGGGAGGGGCTGCTTGAGGGATTTGATTGGTTGGTTCAGGACATGATGATACCTTAGGATCTAGTCAACATTAAGCAATAGAGTTATGGTTTTTTTTATTGGCCGTCTTAGAGAACTAATTAAGGTCCATTTGTATTGTTTTATTAACTATCTTATTGTTGTGGAATTTAGTCAAGCTGTGAATTCGACAAAAAAAAAGTCAAGCTGTGAAATTTTTTGGGTCAATATTAGTGATTAATCAGCCACAAAAGCAAATTAAATAACAAATATTTTTTTTATTTTACTATTAATTTGCAACGAAATAATGACCAAATGCTTTTTCCTGAGGCGATCAAATAACAATGAAATAGCGATCAAAACAACAATTATTTCGCGATCAAAATTTAGCGATCAAAAAATGGTCTCTGATTGGTCGCTATTTTGTAATACTTAATTTACCATGACATCAAATTAGCGACCAAAAAAATGGTCGCTGATTGGTCGCTATGGTGTAATATTTAATTTGCCCTGACACTAAATTAGCGACAAAAAAAATGGTCGCTGATTGGTCGCTATTTTGTAATATTTAATTTGCATGACACCAAATTAGCGACCAAAAAATGGTCGCTGATTGGTCGCTATTTTAGCGACCAATTTTCAGATTGTCGCAAAAAATTTAGCGACTGGCCAAACACCGACCATTTCATTTTGGTCGCTAAATGGTCGCTATTTCATAATAGCGACCAAATTCTGCCTTTTAGCGACCAAAATTTTGGTCGCTAAATCACTGTTTTTTTGTAGTGACAGACTCAAAGCTCGTCGGGCCATCCTCAAGCAAACCGGCTCGCTACCGCAAATCTTAGGTCGGACACATGAGGCAGGCCGGATGGTTCATGAGCGCAGTCCCAATAGGAGAAGTTTACATCAGAAGGTAAAGGAAGTGAACCCAGTCACTTCGCAGCCCTGTCTGCATGCGCGTTAAATGGCCGCCTGATGTGGAGAAGGGCATTGACGCATCCATACATATGAATCTGAGTGACAAAGATAAGTGGCACCGTAGCAGAGAAGCGGTTAGACGTCACTGAAAGGAAAAAGTAAAAGGGATAAAAGGGAAGGAACGTCTTCCTTCCTGGACAAGTTTACACATCCATTGTAAACCTATTTTCTGAATTTTAAAATATCAATATCCAACTCCGATTTTCTTCTTTTTTTTCTACTATTCTACTTAAGATCTCACCGTAAAATTTCTTAAATCTAACTTGAGCATTGGAGGGCCTTTACCTTTAATTATTTATTTCTATAAAAATATTTAATTATCTTTTATTTTATTTTTGAAATTTCCTATATCACAAGACTAAATCCCATTTTTACTTTGTAAGCCTCAACAATATTGGTATAGAGATTAAATTTATAAATTATCATTTGACAATTTTGTTAACTTTTCTTTAACTACAAGTGTATTATTTTAATGTCCAAAGGGGACAAAGAAGATATAGGAAAGAGTTATCAGCGCAAAACCAACTCGGCCTAAAAGAAATGGCCGGAAGACTAATACAATCGAAACCTAACTAACTACGTTGCCTCACTGCCACAATTTTGAGGAAGAAAACTACTAGAAAGGCCTACACCATTCTCTCTAATAGCAACAACAACCATTAAACAGAAGAAAGATGCACCTCACCAAAGTTGTAAAGCTCAAGCCTGTATGATTAAGGATGTGAAAACTCATCGGCTTACCATCTTCAATCGCTTGAGGCAAGCTAGATAACTATCGGACTGGCTAGAAACACCATGGATTCACCATCCCCATATGCATACGAGGAATTTCCATTAAGCAAAATACGACATAGTCCAAATCAACATACTTCCAGTTTCAAATCAGCACCATAAAGTCCGATGCTTAAAATCCTATATCTAAATATTAAAAACAACATCAAAGAAACTAAAATAAAACCGCTTGGATAGATGAGAGGGCACTTAAGTCAATTGCACAAAACTATGACTAATACCTCTATCCACACACTTTCGCTTTTTAGAGGCATGGGAGGTCGGACAAAAAAAAGTAAGATAACAACGTGTTCTTTCCCTTTTGCTTTCCATTGTCATTTTCTCTCCCTAACTTCTATATTTTCTCTCTTTTAACTTCTATATTTTCTCTCTTTGGCTCTCTTAGTTATTATTGACCATTTTAATAAACAAGTTTAACTTTTTGTATGAACCAATCGGAAGATATATATAGCCGAGTGATGACCGCTGGTTTTCTCCATCCCGGACTGGGGCCAGGCCCATATCGTGAGCCCATCATTCGGGGGGTCCAAGGCCTTCCCCGTGAGTTTGGTCCAGCCCGTCCCCCTCTAGATCGGACTCCAACCAATTCCCTCAATCAGGCCGGCTTAACCTCTTAGGCCCGATGGACAGATCCTTCTTGGGCTCAACCCATGACTTATCTTCCGGTCCAGTCCGGAATCAGGAGGGAGATCCACCTGTCCGTCATGTGGGTCCATACGCATGCGCACCCGGGGAGAATCAGGGGCCGTTACGCATGGGACAGAGATCTGATTCCTTCGTACGTCCATATCAACGTAGCAGGGACAGGTGGTCCAATGATATACGTTCTGTTAACACGTCACTAGCAGACAAAAGAAAACATATAAAAGGAGAAATACTCTCCTCTAGGGAGGGAGCTTTTTCTAGTTTTACAGAACCCATTGTAAAACCCTATTTTCTGGATCTCAGATCATCAATTGGCGCCGTCTGTGGGAACGAAGGAGATCTTTTCATCACCGGAGTTCCACTCTTAACAAAACCCACTGAGATCCACGATGGCTAATCACAATGAAAGCAACCTTAACATCCCAAATGACCTGAGCTCTGCCCAGGAGGGGCAGCAGTTCTCCTTTTCTAGTCCTACAACACTAAATAACCAAACACCTATTCCTCTCAATCCCTCGCCAAGCTTGGCAGGGAATGCTCCCACCGCTACCTTATCTAATCAGGACCTTCAAACCATGGCCCTCCAACTACAGAACACTGCCCACTGGTTAGGGCAGATAATGCAACAAAGGGGCCTCAGCACCCCGATGAGTACGCTCCCAGTGGTAGAAGAACCCCAAACCAATGAGCCCCAACCTGCCCTTGACCGCCTTCAAACCAGCAGCCGCGGTACCGGGGAAAGGGGGAGAAGAGCCGGAGATGAGGAAGAACCGGAGGCCCGAGTCCACGGAAGGAGGGTGAGGGAGATGATAGAGAATGATGAGGCTGACAACTATTCCGCCGGAACAACCAAGTGGACGAGAAGTGAAGCAGAGGAGGAGGAATACCGCCTGGAGAAGAAACCCAGGCAGGAAGATGAGAATGTGGACCAAAAGCTGCAGAAGTTGAGAGGCAGCTCTTGGCCGAGCTGGGAAAGAAGGATCAGAGCCAAACCCTCCTGCCCACTTCTTCACCTTTCTCGAAGTGGGTGCAGCAGGAGACTGTTCCTAAGAAGTTTATGATGCCATCGATGGCGGCTTATGACGGAGCTGGAAACCCCCGAGAGCATGTCCTCAACTATAAGACTTTCATGGAGCTGCAGACTCTGTCAGATGCCTTGATGTGCAAGGCATTCCCAATGACGCTCTCGGGGCCAGCAAGGGCGTGGTTTAATAACCTCGAGGCCGGAAGTATCAGCAGTTTTGGAGATCTGGCCACTCGCTTCATCAGCCGGTTTATTGCCGGGGTGCCTGCAGATAGGAAGACGAGCTACCTGGAGACAATCAGGCAGAGAAGAGACGAATCGCTCAGGGAGTATGTCGCTCATTTCAATACGAAGGCCCTGCAGATTCCCGAGCTCGATGAGGGAAGGGCGGTGGAGGCCATGCAGAAGGGGACGACCTCTGCCGAGTTCTTCGGTTCATTAAGTAGGAAGCCTCCGACCTCACTGGCCGAGCTGATGAAGAGGGCTGAGAAGTATATAAGGCAGGACGATGCCTTGGTGACAAGCCGATTCGCCAAGGGAGTGGCAGGTAAGGAGAAAGTCCCGGAGGAAAGGAGGCCGGAGAAGCACGAGAAGAAACATGGCAAAAGGCCCGAGCCTTACAGACAGCCTTGGGAGCGAAGGGACCAAAGACCTCTCCCACCTCGGGTCTCAGAACAGAAGCCACTCCCTCCATGGGTTCCAAAGAAGCCGACCCCACTTAATGCCTCTAGAGCTAAAGTGCTCATGGCCGTCCAAGACAAGGAATTCTTACAGTGGCCCAGACCCCTGTGAACAGAAGCCGACCAGCGAAATCCTGACAAATACTGTCAGTTCCATCGCACTCATGGCCATGACACTAATAATTGCTTCCAGTTGATCACAGAAATTGAGAGGCTGATAAAAAGAGGGCACCTGAAGAACTTCGTGAAGAAACCGGAAGGACAAAGACCCCAGCCCAATCCGGCAACCCAAGCGCCGAGGAGAGTGGGAGCAGTGAATGATGGGTCTAGTGGGACCATTAACATGATTGTTGTAATACCCGGCTAGACTCTGGCATCGGAATTCCTACCGTCCGGTGGAATTTTGGATGTCGGAAACCTCTAGAAGGGTAAAATCATGATTTTATAAAATTTTTTAATGTATTTCATGAGTTTAAACAAGAAGGAAATTTAGTTTTGAATGAAAATAGTCTTGAGAGGAAGACTCAAGTTCGGCCGCCGAACATGCTTGCACTTCGGGAGTGCTTTAGGCCCCCGAAGGCATAAGTGAGGGAAGTTCAGGTTCAGCCGCCGAACCTTATGTTCGGCTGCCGAACATGGCATGCATGCGGAGGCACGTTAGGCCCCCGAAAGTGGCCTGGCCAGCCACCTATAAAAGGGTCTCCTTGTCCGAATGGGCGAGCTTTTCTCCCCATTTTTGGCCAAGGTGAGTTCTCCGCCGTCCCTCGCCGATTTTGAGTCTCTTCCTTCAAATCTTTCATGATTTTCATGAGTTTTCACTTTTTTTTGAAGATTTTTGAGCGTTAAAGCAAGTTTTGAGGCTTGGAAGACTCAGGAGCTCTTTTCCTTGGTTCTCCAAGTTTAGGTTGTCTCTCTCTCGATCTTCAAGAGGTAAGAGCCGATCTTGAGCTCATTGTATGTTTTAAACAAGTTTTAAGTTGATTCATGGGGTAGAAATGCATGTTTAGGTTAGTTGAGCTTTGTTAGGTTTTATGTGATTATATGGACAATGTGTTTTGGGTATGCATGTTTGATGTGTTGTAGTTGGGGTTTAGGATAGTTTGAGACCCCTAGGTGTTGATGTATGTGTGTATGCCTGTTTTGGTTGAGTTGGATGCATGATTGGAAGTTTGGGAGGCTTTGGGAGTTTGTTGAGCCGAGTTTCTGCCCTTTGGGAGAAACCAGGTTCGGCAGCCGAAGGGACTTTCGGCCGCCGAAGGGACTTTCGGCCGCCGAAGAGACTTTCGGCCGCCGAACCTGTCTGTGAGGCAAGCCTTTCGGCTGCCGAAGCCTACCCCCGAAAATGGACTTTCGTCTCTGGAGGGCACTTTCGGCCGCCGAAGGTGCCGCCGAACCTGCCGCCGAAAGTGCCCTGTTCAGCCTTCCCTTGCATGTTTTCTATGGATGTTTTGAGGTGTTTTAAGGGGTTTTTGGGGAGTATTTTAGAGTCTTGATCATAGATGTTTGGTCCCTCATTTGAGTCCACCTGTGTAGGTTCGGACCCGAGGACCCCAGCAGTGAGTCAGCTGCTTCAGAGTCTTGTCAGAACTAGCCAAAGGTGAGTGGAACTAAACTTAATGTTTTAAATTGAGAAATTAAATGAAAGTTTTAGCATGATTCACGCATCATGAATGCCATGAGATATATTAGGGTGTTGCATTAGAATTCACGAATATGTTGCATTACATAATATATTGTTGTTGTGGAGGAATGTTGAATGATCCATTAGCCCTCATATGTTATGACATGATGATATGATATGGAAGTCCAGGCGTGCCTGCACTACGCCCCTGGCACTATGTAAGAGAAAGACCGGGTGTGGCCTGCACTATACCCCCGGCACAATTGGTTATATATGATATGTTATGTATAAGAGAAAGACCAGATGTGGCCTGCACTACGCCCCTGGCATGATTGGAATATGTAGAGGGCTAAATGGTGACAAGTTCATCCTTAATGTGATTTGTTTGTGCTGTGATGCATTCCATGTTATCATATGTTTTAAATACTATGTTTTATTATTCTGCTCACTGGACTTTATAGCTCACCCCTCTCCCTTAACCCCCAGGCTTGCAGGTACAGGGTAGACCAGGAGGTCAGCAGGAGTAGAGTTATGTTGTATGTAATAGCTAGATGTGGATATGAATGTGATGTAATGTAAAAGTATAGTATAGAAATGAAATGTAATGATGTCTATTGAGGTTTATAGTTGTGCTTGACCCTAGTATGTTGTTAATCCCTTCTAGTACATGATCATAAATGTTTAATGATGATTATGGAAAACCAAACTTAATGTATGTATGTTACCCCATTGGAGCATTGTTAAGGACTCCAGTGTGGGTTGATGATTATGATTATATATATAGTGCATGCACAGGTTGAGTTTGGTGATTGAATAGAAAGAAAAGTTCAAAATTTTTATGTATGTTATTGATCATGTACGGGATTAAACAGGTTCACAGGATGAATGTTTGGCTTGCTACGGGTCCCGACGGCCTTAAGCCGATCTGGATCCTAGCGCCGGTAGCGGTCTGATTTTCGGGTCGTTACAATTGTGGGGGGAATAGGAGGTCGGATGAGCCGTAGAGGAAAGAAAAGGAGTCGAGAGGGGGAAGGCAGTGGTGCCGAGGTCATGCAGGTCGTCGAGCACTCTC
The DNA here is from genome assembly GCF_001659605.2 of Manihot esculenta. NCBI lineage: Eukaryota > Viridiplantae > Streptophyta > Magnoliopsida > Malpighiales > Euphorbiaceae > Manihot > Manihot esculenta. Next base: position 1,810,068 of record NC_035161.2, on the reverse strand, counting down.
CAGTGGCCATCACTTTCTCTCCGGAGGATGCTCAAGGTGTTCAAATGCCCCATGACAACGCCCTTGTCATTGAAGCTGTCATCCACAACTATCGGGTGAAAAAGATCCTAGTGGATGATGGGAGTAAGGTCAACCTGCTACACTACCGGGTCTTCCAGCAGATGGGAATCAATGAAGAGCAGTTGGTTCGGGATCAGGCACCGGTCAAAGGAATCGGAGGAGTCCCAGTACCTGTAGAAGGGAAGGTGAAGCTGGCTCTCACCCTAGGAGAAGCGCCGAGGACTCGCACTCATTACGCGGTGTTCCTGGTAGTCAAACTTCCTCTGAGCTACAACGCGATATTGGGAAGACCTGCACTATTCAACTTCGAGGCAGTCACCAGCATTAGATACTTGGCCATGAAATTCCCAACAGAAGCAGGAGTGGGTGTAGTCAGGGGCAGCCAGGAGGAGGCGAGGGCGGTATATTTGGCTATCGTGGCAGAACCGAGTTCGGCCGGAGAAAAGCTAGGCCCAGAGGTACTAGAGGTCAGGGATGAAGAGAAAGAGATCAGAACAGAGCCGGTCGGAGAGCTAGAGACTTTTCCTTTATCAGAAGCAGAGACGGATAAGGTCTTCAGTCTCAATGCCGGCCTCACTGAAGAACAAAAAACGGAAGTCATGGCCCTGATCCGAGGTCACACATCGAGCTTCGCCTGGAAGCCTTCAGACATGCCCGGAATTGATCCCGAGGTAATGACCCATAAGCTGAACGTCCTCCCCGAAGCTAGGCCGGTGAAGCATAAGAAGAGGGTGGTAGGTAGGGGTGTAATCGAGCCGAGCCGAGCCGAGTTTTGTAAAGCTCAAGCTCGTTTATTAAAAAAGTTTGGAAGCTCGAGCTCGAGCTCGAGCTCGAACTCGACTCGAGCTCTAATATTTGATTCGAGCTCGGCTCGAGAATTAAATATTATAATCGAGCTCGATTCGAGCTCGACTCGTGAAAGGCTCGTTCGATTTAATAACGAGCCTAATTCGAGCTCGAGCTCGAAAAGCTCGATTAAGAAGCTCGTTAATAAAACTCGAGCTCGAACTCGGAAAGCTCGATTAAGAAACTCGTTAAAAAAGCTCGAGACCGAGCTCAAAATTAAAAAGTTTGGTTTGAGCTCAAGTTCAGGCTCGAGCTCGAATTAATAATTACACTTTAATCAGTTTTTAATCATCATTAATTTAAATAATATAAAAAAAAGAGAGTGTACATAAAAAAAATTACGTAACACAATTTATAACTAAAATAACACAAATAAATATAAATTCAACAACATAATAAAATTAGATTACACACAAAGTTTAATATCAAACGAATAAAGTTGATTCCAACTTCCAACAGATGAAACAAGCTAATATAATTTAATTATCTTCATAATCATCTTCATGCTTGTTCAATTAGTTAACTTGAATTTCAACTTCAACATCCATATAATCTTAATTAATTATTATTAATATGCTTTGATAATTATTCTCATCTTTTATATTGTATACTTAATTATATACAAAATTTTTTTTATAATTATACTTTAATTTTAAAATGTATATAATTTTTACAACTCAATTTATCATGTAGTACTATAATTTTAAAGAATACTTATTTTAATAATTAATATTAATTATTTGTGATTATACATTAATTTTATGGAATCTTATTATAATAATTGTATACAAAAGATTTTTATAATTTAATTTTAAAGAATATTAATTATAATAATTAATCTTAATTATTTGTAATTTTCAATACTATAATTTTCAAGTATTTATAATAGTTTAAATTTTATAACTTTATAGTTATTTTTATTTTTTTAATAATATATGAACTTGTTCATAAATTTATTTAACGAATTGGTTCACCAATTTATTTAAACAATATTACTCACGAGCCTATTTAACGAGCCTGCTCGTGAGCCTGCTCGTGAGCCTTCTCAACGAGCCTGCTCGCGAGCCTACTCACGAGCCTGCTCGCGAGCCTGCTCACGAGCCTGCTCGCGAGCCTTCTCAACGAGCCAGCTCGTGAGCCTAAAAACGAGCCAGCTCGCGAGTCTTAACGAGCAGAATACTATGGAGCTCAAGCTCAGCTCGTTTAAGTGACGAGCCTCAAAATTAAGCTCGAGCTTGGCTCGTTTAAAAAACGAGCCGAACTCGGTCGAGCTTTTATCGAGTCGAGTCTCGAGTAGCTCACGAATAGCTTGGCTCATTTACAGCCCTAGTGGTAGGAAGGGAGAAGCAACAGGCCACCAGGGAGGAAGTGCAGAAGTTAGAAGAGGCAGGCTTTATTAGGGAAGTCATGTACCCGCAGTGGTTAGCTAATCATGTATTAGTCAAAAAAGCCAATGGCAAATATTGGATGTGCATAGATTTCACTGACCTGAATCAGGCCTGTCCTAAAGATTGTTATCCCCTCCCTGATATTAATAAAATGGTCGACTCTACGGCCGGTTTCGATTACATGTCTTCTTTGGATGCTGTAATACCCAGCTAGACTCCGGTGTCGGAATTCCTACCGTCCGGTGGAACCTCGGATGTCGGAGACCTCTAGAAGGGTAGAATCATGTTTTATGAAATATTTTCATGTTTTTAATGGTTTTGAGTAAGAAATTGAATGAGTTTTGCATGAAAATAGCATTGGAGGAAAACCCAGGTTCGGCCGCCGAAAGTCAAGTTCGGCCGCCGAACATGCATGCGTTTTGGAGGCACGTTAGGCCCCCGAAAGCATGAGTGAGGGAAGTAAAGGTTCGGCCGCCGAAAGTCAAGTTCGGCCGCCGAACATTTGCATGGATACGGAGGCACATTCGGCCCCCGAACGTGGTCTGGCCAGCCACTATAAAAGGGTCCCTTAGCCGAAAACGGGCGAGCTTTTTCCCCTATTTTCGGCCAAGGTGAGCTTTCCGCCGTCCCTCACCCATTTTCAATGTTCTTCCTCTAAATCTTTCAGTATTTTCACTTGTTTTCACTTGGTTTTGAAGATTTAAGCTTTTGAAACAAGTTTTGGAGCTTTGGGAACTCAGGAGCTCATTTTAGTGGATCTCCAAGTTTAGGTCGTCTCCCTCTCGATCTTCAAGAGGTAAGAGCCGATCTTAAGCTCCTTATGTGTTTTAAATAAGTTTTATGCAAGATCTATGGGTAGAAATGCATGTTAGGTTATATGTTGATGTTATGGGTATATATTGATGTTTTGAACAATGTAGCTTGTTTGTGTGTGATTGAAGTGTTGTAGATGGGGTATATGTATGTTTGAGGCCCCTAGGAACTTGTATGCATGTTTTGGTTGAGATATATGCATGATTTATGGTTTTGGGAGGCAGGAGGTTCATTTGAACCAAGTTTCTGCCCGTTTGGCAGAAACCAGGTTCGGCAGCCGAAGGGAGTTTCGGCCGCCGAACCCCTTTTGTGGAGGCAGCATTCGGCTGCCGAAGGTGCCCCCGAAAAGAGACTTTCGTCTCTGTCTGGCACTTTCGGCCGCCGAAGGTGCCGCCGAACCTGCCTGAGTTTCGCCTCTGTCCAGGACTTTCGGCCGCCGAAGGTGCCGCCGAAAGTGCCCTGTTCAGCCATTTCATGCATATTTTTTTTGGGATATTTTCAGGATGTTTTAGGGGGTTTTTGGGGAGTAATTTAGAGATATGTTCTAGTATGTTTGGTCCCTCATTTGAGTCCACCTGTGTAGGTTCGGACCCGAGGAACCGAGGACCCCAGCAGTGAGTTCAGCTGCGGTGTTGTCAGAGTCAGCCAGAGGTGAGTGGAACTAAACTAAATCTTTTAAATTGAATGTTTTATCATGTTTCATGCATCATGTTTATGCAATAGGATGATTGCATTAGTTTTCACGAATATGTCGCATTGCATAAATTGTTGTTGATGTGGGTGAATGTTGGATGACCCAATTAGTCCAAGACAGGAAGACCAGGCCCCATGCTACAGGCCTGGCACAGAGTAAGAAAGACCAGGCCCCAGTCTACAGGCCTGGCACAGAGTAAGGCACGGTTATGGGACTCGAAGACCAGGAGCCCAGAGGAGGCCCTGGAAAATGGTAAGTAATGTATGTTATGACAGGAAGACCAGACCCCATTCTACAGGCCTGGCACAGAGTTAACTTGGACTATTTGGTGACAAGTTCACTCAACCCTTATGTGAATTGTCTGTGTTATGATGCATTCCATTTGAGCATAGTGTTAATGTGTTTTACTAGCTCTACTCACTGGGCTTTTAGCTCACCCCTCTCCCTTTACCCCCAGGCTTGCAGGTACAGTTTAGTGCGGGAGTCCGGATAGAGTAAAGAAGTTATGCCTTTGTAATAGCTAGTAATGGACATGATCAAAATTGTAATGTAAAAGTACAGTATAGTTATGTAATGAGTGTTATGGATGTTAGTATGTGCTTGACCATAGAATGTTGTATCCCTCTTTATACATGATCTTAGAGATTCATATGATGTTTATGTAAACCAGCTCAATACAGGTTATGTTACCCCCTTGAGGGCACAGATGAGATCCCACAGAGGGATCAATGTTATATTCATGTTTATGTACAGGTTGAGTTTGGTTGATAAGTATGCAAAAGGAAAGTTTTAATTTTTATGCTTATTGTTGATCATGTATGGGATTATACAGGTTTACAGGTATTATGTCAGGCTTGCTACGGGTCCCGGCGGCCTTAAGTCGACCCGGATCCTAGCGCCGGTAGCGGTCCGATTTTCGGGTCGTTACAGAATGATATCAGAGCCCTAGGTTCATATGGTCGGACCTAGAGTGTCGGGCTCATAGAGGTTATAGAAGGTCAAGCACAATAAGGAAAGATCATGTCCACTAGGATAGGATGTGGAGTCCTGTCTTGCATGATGATGTGAAATGCCATGACTTTATGCATGTGCATTAATGATATACTATGATATGTGATGTTTGTAATGCGGGTTCATGTGTGCCCACATGAACCATATGATGCTAATGTTGCTTGTGATGTGTACTGTTTTTTCAGAAAACAGGATGAGAGGAACTCGTCGATCAGCAAGATTGACTGGAGTACCACCTGAGGATGAGGGCATGAGCGCCCGTCCTCCAGCATTGCCTAGGGCAATGTCTAGCAGGTCCAACAGGGACAGAGTAGCAAGAGACCCTAGAAGGTCTTTGGATCTGGGTAGAAGCAGATCAGTAAGAGGAACAGTGCAGGGAGGAACGTCTGAGGATATGGAAGTAGATCAGAGGAGGGATGGCAGTCTCGGTGTGAGCATGCCGGAAGAGGGCATGGGAGAATCAGAAGGAGGCGCTCAGGCCTCGAGTTATGTACAGCCACCTCACTACCCACACTTCTCACAACATCCCGGGTATTCGATGGGAGGTACATCGGATTACCCTAGTTTCACCCCTTATCCCACACAGATGCCATACCCACCATACTACCCACCATACTCTCAGTACCCAATGTATCCACCTCCACCCTATTATCCAAATCCAGCAAACCCTACCTCAGAAAATGTTGCACCATCTCCACCACCTGCAGAACCAGCAGCCCCAGTTGTTCAACCACCTAGATCTAGCTCAGCCAGTGGGAGCAAGGTCAAGATGACAGACTATATGAAGCTGGGTGCTCCCCAGTTTGAAACCGGTAATGATCCGTTCGTGTACTTGGAGCGGGTCAAGGCAATTACAGATGAGATAGGGGCAGATGACAGTAGAGCCATTCAGATGGCCGGGTTCACGCTTAAGTGCAAGAAGGCACGGGAGTGGTTCAAGAATTATGTGAACCCTAGAGTGGACAGCATGACTTGGGAAGAGTTTGCAAACGAGTTTGCAGGATGGGCTTTCCCTGATAGTTCAAGGGAATTGAAGATGATAGAATTCGAACAGTTGAGGCAAACTGATGACATGAGTGTAGACGAATATACTGACAGGTTTATGGAGTTGCTGCCATTTGCAGGGCAAGACCTAAGCACAGACCAGAAGAAGTCGAGGAGGTATATCATGAAGCTCCATCCCAGGTATTCCTCCTTGGTACAGTCAGCTGATAGAGAGAGTTTTCACGCCATAGTAGACATGGCTAGGAGAATGGAGGCTAGTGCCATTATTCAGGGGACAGTTAAGCAGACAGTGGCACAAGCTTCTGGTTCAAAAACTCCGGGAGGGGGAAGGGTAGACCCCTCTACCTTGAGTGCAGCAGCTTCAGGCAGTAAGAGATGGAGTTATCTGGTACAGGTGCCTTGGTCGCTCAGATGAAAGTGACACCCGTGTTTCTAGAGCAGGTGGCTCAGAAACAGCATGAGGACCCAGAGTTAGTGAAGATTGCCAGGACTGTTCAGACAGGCAAGGACAGTGAGTTCAGATTTGACAATAAGGGGATCCTCCGCTACGGGAGTCGATTGTGTGTACCAGATGACATAGGGCTGAAAGGAGACATTATGAGAGAGGCTCATAATGCAAGATACAGCATTCACCCCGGAGCCACCAAGATGTATCAAGATCTGAAGAAGGTTTATTGGTGGCCAGCTATGAAGAGAGAAGTGGCACAGTTTGTGTCAGCCTGCGAAGTATGTCAGAGGGTGAAGCTGGAACATCAGAAGCCGGCTGGGATGCTTAACCCGCTACCTATTCCAGAGTGGAAATGGGAAAATATAGCTATGGACTTCGTAGTGGGGTTACCGGCGACGTCCAACAGATTGGACTCCATATGGGTGATTGTGGACAGACTCACCAAATCTGCTCACTTCATCCCTGTCAGGAGTGGCTATTCTGTGGACAAGTTGGCGCAGGTGTACGTTGATGAGATAGTCAGACTGCATGGGGTCCCTGTTTCTATAGTGTCAGATAGAGGGCCGCAGTTCACCTCCAGGTTTTGGCGGAGTCTGCAGAACGCCATGGGTACTAGATTGGATTTTAGCACAGCCTTCCATCCACAGACAGACGGACAATCAGAAAGGACCATCCAGACCATAGAGGATATGCTCAGAATGTGTGTGCTGGACTTTGGCGGTTCTTGGAGGCAGCATCTACCTCTGGTGGAGTTTGCCTACAATAACAGTCATCATGCTAGCATCGGGATGGCTCCATATGAAGCTTTATATGGAAGGAAGTGCAGATCACCTGTTTGCTGGGAAGAGGTAGGAGAGAGGTCCTTAGCAGGACCCGAGCTAGTAGAGATCACCAGCAGGGTGGTGCCCATGATCAGAGAAAGAATCAAGACAGCTGCAAGCAGACAGAAGAGTTATGCAGACATCCGCAGAAGACTAGTAGAGTTTCAGGAGGGGGATCTGGTATTGCTCAAGGTGTCTCCAATGAAAGGAGTGGTTCGGTTCGGGAAGAAGGGTAAGCTGGCTCCGCGGTACATCGGACCCTTCGAAGTCTTGCAAAAGATTGGGAATGTATCGTACAAGCTGGATTTACCTGCTTCGATGGAGAGAATCCATCCGGTTTTCCATGTTTCTATGTTGAGAAAGTTCGTGTCAGATCCGGGCAAGGTTCTTAGTGAGCCTGATGTGGAGATCCAAGAGGATCTCACCTATGTTGAGCAGCCAATACGGATCCTAGACACCCAGATCAGAAAGCTAAGAAACAAGGAAATCCCGATGGTGAAGGTCCTTTGGAACCACCACAATCTAGAGGAATGCACTTGGGAGACACGGGAGTCCATGCTCCGACAATATCCTCATCTCTTTTAAGGTTAGTCTCTATGTGTTTATGTGTATGTTATGTTGTTTGGTATGCATGCACTAGTTGAGGAACATTCGGGGACGAATGTTCTTAAGGGGGGGAGAATGTAATACCCGGCTAGACTCCGGTGTCGGAATTCCTACCGTCCGGTGGAACCTCGGATGTCGGAGACCTCTAGAAGGGTAGAATCATGTTTTATGAAATATTTTCATGTTTTTAATGGTTTTGAGTAAGAAATTGAATGAGTTTTGCATGAAAATAGCATTGGAGGAAAACCCAGGTTCGGCCGCCGAACATGCATGCGTTTTGGAGGCACGTTAGGCCCCCGAAAGCATGAGTGAGGGAAGTAAAGGTTCGGCCGCCGAAAGTCAAGTTCGGCCGCCGAACATTTGCATGGATACGGAGGCACATTCGGCCCCCGAACGTGGTCTGGCCAGCCACTATAAAAGGGTCCCTTAGCCGAAAACGGGCGAGCTTTTTCCCCTATTTTCGGCCAAGGTGAGCTTTCCGCCGTCCCTCACCCATTTTCAATGTTCTTCCTCTAAATCTTTCAGTATTTTCACTTGTTTTCACTTGGTTTTGAAGATTTAAGCTTTTGAAACAAGTTTTGGAGCTTTGGGAACTCAGGAGCTCATTTTAGTGGATCTCCAAGTTTAGGTCGTCTCCCTCTCGATCTTCAAGAGGTAAGAGCCGATCTTAAGCTCCTTATGTGTTTTAAATAAGTTTTATGCAAGATCTATGGGTAGAAATGCATGTTAGGTTATATGTTGATGTTATGGGTATATATTGATGTTTTGAACAATGTAGCTTGTTTGTGTGTGATTGAAGTGTTGTAGATGGGGTATATGTATGTTTGAGGCCCCTAGGAACTTGTATGCATGTTTTGGTTGAGATATATGCATGATTTATGGTTTTGGGAGGCAGGAGGTTCATTTGAACCAAGTTTCTGCCCGTTTGGCAGAAACCAGGTTCGGCAGCCGAAGGGAGTTTCGGCCGCCGAACCCCTTTTGTGGAGGCAGCATTCGGCTGCCGAAGGTGCCCCCGAAAAGAGACTTTCGTCTCTGTCTGGCACTTTCGGCCGCCGAAGGTGCCGCCGAACCTGCCTGAGTTTCGCCTCTGTCCAGGACTTTCGGCCGCCGAAGGTGCCGCCGAAAGTGCCCTGTTCAGCCATTTCATGCATATTTTTTTTGGGATATTTTCAGGATGTTTTAGGGGGTTTTTGGGGAGTAATTTAGAGATATGTTCTAGTATGTTTGGTCCCTCATTTGAGTCCACCTGTGTAGGTTCGGACCCGAGGAACCGAGGACCCCAGCAGTGAGTTCAGCTGCGGTGTTGTCAGAGTCAGCCAGAGGTGAGTGGAACTAAACTAAATCTTTTAAATTGAATGTTTTATCATGTTTCATGCATCATGTTTATGCAATAGGATGATTGCATTAGTTTTCACGAATATGTCGCATTGCATAAATTGTTGTTGATGTGGGTGAATGTTGGATGACCCAATTAGTCCAAGACAGGAAGACCAGGCCCCATGCTACAGGCCTGGCACAGAGTAAGAAAGACCAGGCCCCAGTCTACAGGCCTGGCACAGAGTAAGGCACGGTTATGGGACTCGAAGACCAGGAGCCCAGAGGAGGCCCTGGAAAATGGTAAGTAATGTATGTTATGACAGGAAGACCAGGCCCCATTCTACAGGCCTGGCACAGAGTTAACTTGGACTATTTGGTGACAAGTTCACTCAACCCTTATGTGAATTGTCTGTGTTATGATGCATTCCATTTGAGCATAGTGTTAATGTGTTTTACTAGCTCTACTCACTGGGCTTTTAGCTCACCCCTCTCCCTTTACCCCCAGGCTTGCAGGTACAGTTTAGTGCGGGAGTCCGGATAGAGTAAAGAAGTTATGCCTTTGTAATAGCTAGTAATGGACATGATCAAAATTGTAATGTAAAAGTACAGTATAGTTATGTAATGAGTGTTATGGATGTTAGTATGTGCTTGACCATAGAATGTTGTATCCCTCTTTATACATGATCTTAGAGATTCATATGATGTTTATGTAAACCAGCTCAATACAGGTTATGTTACCCCCTTGAGGGCACAGATGAGATCCCACAGAGGGATCAATGTTATATTCATGTTTATGTACAGGTTGAGTTTGGTTGATAAGTATGCAAAAGGAAAGTTTTAATTTTTATGCTTATTGTTGATCATGTATGGGATTATACAGGTTTACAGGTATTATGTCAGGCTTGCTACGGGTCCCGGCGGCCTTAAGTCGACCCGGATCCTAGCGCCGGTAGCGGTCCGATTTTCGGGTCGTTACAGATGCTATGTCTGGCTATCATCAAATCCCAATGGACAGGTTAGATGAAGAAAAGACCTTGTTCATAACAGAAGATGGGACCTACTGCTATAAAGCCATGCCCTTCGGGCTAAAAAACGCCGGGGCAACATACCAAAGACTGATGAACAAAATCTTCAAAAACCAGATCGGCAGAAACGTATAAGTTTATGTAGACGATATGGTAGTCAAAAGCCTAACTTTCCAGCAGCACATGGCAGATCTGAGGGAGGTATTCGGGGTGTTAGAACAATGCAGAATGAGGCTGAACCCAGCGAAATGTGCCTTCTTCATCAGGAGAGGAAAGTTCCTGGGATACATGGTAAGTGGGAAAGGCATCGAACCCAATCCAGAGAAAGTAGAGGCTATACTGAATATGCCAGAGCCAACCTGTGTAAGGGATGTCCAGAGATTGACTGGGAGAGTAGTGGTGCTAAACCGCTTTATGTCGAGATCGGCAGAGAAATGCTTGCCCTTCTTCAAGAAGTTGAGGAAAGTGCCGAACTTCGAATGGACAGAGGACTGCCAAGAAGCTTTCAAAGAGCTCAAAAGCTATCTCAGCTCGCCCCACGTGCTTAGTAGCCCCTTAGAAGGAGAAGAACTTCTGATATACTTGGCAGCCTCTGAACAAGCAGTCAGTGCAGTATTGGTAAGGGTAGAAGAAGGAGAACAAAAGCCCGTTTTCTACGTCAGTAAGGTGCTTAAAGATGCCGAGGTCAGATATTTGAACATTGAAAAGATATCATACGCTCTACTGCTCGCAGTCCGAAAGTTCAGGGTTTATTTGGAAAGCCACCAGGGGATAGTAATGACAGACCAACCCCTGAAGAAGATTCTGCATAGGCCAGAAACATCAGGTCGGATGTTGGCTTGGTCCGTTGAGATTAGCCCTTACTACCTAAAGTATCGACCTCGGACTGCCATAAAATCTCAGGCCCTTGCTGACTTCATAGAAGAGTGCACATTCAGTGAAGAGCAGGGAGAGTCATCGTCAAAAGCATCGAGGAATGGGGGAGAAGGAGAGCCTTCCCAGGAGTTCAACTGGAAGTTGTATGTAGACGGAGCATCGGGCGCTGGGGGCAGCGGCGCAGGAATAATACTTAAAGGACCTGAAGAATTTAAGATCTGCTACGCCTTACGCCTAGAATTCAAGGCCTCTAATAATGTGGCAGAGTATGAAGCCCTAATAAATGGGATGCTGGTGGCAAGGGAGGTAGGGACAACCGACCTCGAAGTGAATAGTGACTCCCAGCTGGTGATCAATCAGATAACTGGAGCGTATCAGGCTAGAGACCCAACCATGCAGAATTATCTGGCAAAGGTAAAAGCCATAGAGGCCGAGCTCAGGGGCCGGGGAGTCATCATCAAGTACCAAAGAATACCTCGGGAGGAGAATGAGGAAGCAGACCTGCTTAGTCGGTTGTCCAAGGAAGAACTAGAACAGCTCCCTGATGAAGTATACATACAGTATGTCAACACGCCCGCTTTTAATAAAACAACCACTGTGTTGCAGGTAGAACAAAGCCAGACCTGGATGGCCCCATACCTGGATTATCTAGAGAAGGGGAAACTCCCGGAAGACAAGGATGAAGCAAGAAAGATAGCAGCTCGTGCTGCTAATTACAAGCAGTAAGGGGGACCCTGTATAGAAGGGGAAAATCCAGCTCATGGCTCCGGTGTGTGAGCCCGGAGGAGGCAATAAAGGTGATGGAAGAAATACACAAGGGGATGTGTGGAGCTCACGAAGGAGCAGGAACGCTAGCCAATAAAATATTCAGGCAAGGATACTATTGGCCCACTGTTAAAAAAGAGGCGGAAGAGTTCGTCCGGAAATGCAACGTGTGCTAGAGGTTTGCCAACGCCATCAATGTCCCAGCCACTCCTCAGTCCAGCATATCCAGCCCATGGCCGTTCTCACAATGGGGAATAGACATCTTGGGGCCATTTCCCAAAACCACGGAGCAGAAAAAGTTTGTAATGGTGGCTGTAGAATACTTCTCGAAATGGCCAGAGGCGGAGGCAATCCCCACAATCACAGCCCGCAAGATGATATACTTTGTATGGGGAAACATCATTTGCAGATTTGGCATACCGAGGGTGCTCATCTCAGATAACGGCAGACAATTTGACTGCAACGCCTTCAGGGCATTTACGGCAAACATGGGCATATGGCACAAGTTTTCTTCAGTGGCCCATCCTCAGACCAATGGTCAAACAGAGGTTACCAACAGAGCTATCCTCCAAGGATTAAAGAAACGGCTGGATGGGGCAAAGGCGAACTGGGCATAAGAGCTCAACAGTATCCTATGGACACTCCGAACTACCCCCAGAGCATCCACTAAAGAAACGCCTTTTGCACTTGCTTACGGAACAGAGGCCGTAGTCCTAGTCGAGCTGCAAATCCCCAATCATCGAGTCCAATTTGCTAACGAAAACACTAACGGCGACAAGTTAAGAAACAAATTGGATGCTCTCGAAGAAATTAGGGAGGAAGCTCAAGTCCGAACTGCTGCTTATCAACAACGGGCAGCCCGTTACTACAACCAAAGAGTCAGGGAAAGAAGTCTAAAGGTAGGGGACCTGGCCCTAAGAAACTTGGAAGCTATAGGAAAAAGAGCGGCAGTGGGCAAGTTGGCACCGACCTGGGAGGGCCCATTCAGGATAGCAAAAGTGGTTAAGCCAGGAGTATACCGAATTGAAGATATGCAGGGAAACCCTGAGCCCCACGCCTGGAATATCCAACACCTGAAGAGATATTTCCCCTGAAATATTTGTAAAGAAAAGCATTGTACTCTGAAAAACATGAATGAATAAAATATCATTCCTTACACCATGAGATTACCTCTATTATTGTGAATGATTAATTCTCTGTAGAAAAGAAAGAACAAAGCTCAGAAGACCCTGAGACATAGAGACCTCAGAGGTAGAAGACCGGGATCCCCAAGATCTCCCGGATACAAGTCCAGGATCCCTAAGATCTCCTGGCAATGAAGACCAGGATTCCCAAGATCTCCTGGCAATGAAGACCCTGAGACATAGAGACCTCAGAGGTAGAAGACCGGGATCCCCAAGATCTCCTGGCAATGAAGACCAGGATCCCCAAGATCTCCTGGCAATGAAGACCCTGAGACATAGAGACCTCAGAGGTAGAAGACCGGGATCCCCAAGATCTCCCGGATACAAGTCCAGGTGTAACACCCCTTACCCGTCTATAAAATAACTCAGTAAAGGATGCCACATACTATACTATATGCAATTACATATGTGGACTGAAGATAGCTTTGACCTTATAAATTGTTCTTTAGTTTGTTTAAATGCATGTTGATTCACAAAATAATTTTAAATGGAGAAACCGCAAAAGTCTCCCCTGTTTATTAGCAATTATCCCTGTGAAAAATAGTCATAAAATCTCAATATTTGCTCATTTCACATTATCAAATCCATAAATAGAACATAATAACTTAAATTAGTCAACACATTTGTATATATTTGTACTATTTACAACACTCATTTACAGACTCTTGGTAGACTATTAATGTACATGCCAACCATAAACAACCTCTGTACAAATCTTGTGACTGACTGGTTATGATGATATCTCTGTGCTGATGCAGAACCAGACCTCCTAACTGTTGCTTCCTCTATCTATTACCTGCGCATGGAAAAGTCCAATGCGCTGAGCTTATGCCCAGTGGGTGAATAACAACATATATATTCATTCAAGTATACTAGGAATAATCATGACATATATAATGAAATCATGTTATATAAAAGCACATAAATATTTTATGTGTCAGTGGACAAATCAGGTCATTAAATTTTATAGCAGTAAGATCATTCATATTTTGGTAACCATCTTGTGTGCATGCTAGCAAAGCATTAACAAGTCATATAATTAAATCTTAGCCCCTATAAACTCTTCGTAGGATCAACTAGCTAGATAAGGGAAATCTGTATCTGTATAGCACAAAGTGCCAAACTGTATGGCCTGGGGGCCGAATGCTGTGCCTGTATGGCTAAAAAGCCGGAAAACTGTATGACACGTAATGTGTCGAAAATATCATATCATGTAGCCCATTAGGGCGCAGTACTGCTACACTGTATATGGCATGCCATACCCTTATGCTATCTATGACTCCCACTGAGGTTTACTAGGGCCAAGAATGCATAATTTCATGTTAAATATTTATTGGTACTAAATAAGCAATCACATCAATAAAAAGAGTCCTTAAAAGCATTCATATATGTGTAATAGAACATATTCACTTATGAGCATATTATTCAGCCATAAACATTTTACTATGTCATCACGAAGATGTATGAAAATTTTGAGTCTATTAAGCTAGCACGTGCGTAAAGCAGGCATGTCAAGCTAGCATGTGCGTAATTTGGCCACAAAGCTAGCATGTCAATCCCTTTTAGGTCAATAGTTATATTTAGCTTTGTTTCTGCCTGAGATTGTATCACATTTGTAAGTATCTTATGGACACAATTAGACTCACTTGTCTTCATGAACGTTGTGTATTTATGTCTTAGCTTTCTAACAAGATATATTACATCTAATTCTGACCTTCCTAACTTAAGTTATGAATTTTTATTTGCAACCTGCTCAATCAGGTCCTAACCAGTACAGTTTTGGTATCTGTTTTTAATCTAACAAAACCTATCATATGCATACATTTACATACAGATTCAAGCTTAACTTTCTTGTACAAAGTTTTAGGTATACTTTTCAGGGTTCATTTGGCACTGGTCTTAATTCATTTCATTGAGTAAATCATTAGTTATGGTCTAGGAGATACATACTGCTCCGGATGCACAATTCCCTGTGACCAGCTTAGGTTCACTAGCAATTTTCACATAATTAGCTACAGATTCAGAATTTGGTCACTTCATGAAAGTTTGAGCTTTATGTCTTAGCTTTCATTTGGTAGATGTTAGGCTTAATTTCAATGATCACACAATAAGTTATGAGGCTTCTAACACAGACTGTCCTGTTGGGACCTATTCTGCCAGTTTTATGTTTTTGGCTTCCATGTTGTATCTATGTACTTTAAGCCTTCCAATCATCATTTCAACATTCCTATTACATATCCAGACAATCAAAAGAGCATTTCCAGCAAATAAAACCAATCCCTAATGTTACATAGTCATGAGAAAATCAAAGGAAAAACAGAAGTTCATACAATCACCAAACCTTTTGCACAATCTTTTCAAAAGCTTTAGGTACACCTTAGTTACTCTCTTTCCTTGCCTTTCCCCTTTGATGTACCTTCCTCCCTTTGAGTTTGTTCTTTACAAAGAATAAGAAAAACAGAAGCTTTAATTCATTTAACAACATATAATTAATTGAAACATGAAAGAATATGTTTACCTAACCTAGTTTTCAATTTCATCACTTACCACTAAAGCTCCTTAACTTCTCTCCTTCTTTCCTCCCTTTCTATGGTTTCCTTGCTGGTTATTACACTTAAGAAAAGATTTTGTGTGGCTGGAGATTTTATCTTTTAGTTTTCAATTTCATCACTTACCACTAAAGCTCCTTAACTTCTCTCCTTCTTTCCTCCCTTTCTATGGTTTCCTTGCTGGTTATTACACTTAAGAAAAGATTTTGTGTGGCTGGAGATTTTATCTTTTTGATGAACTATGGTGGAAATGGAAGATAAGAAAGCAAAAGCTTTTTCTCTTTCCTTTTGGTGTAGCCACGGCAATGATGGACCAAATGAATGACAACTCTTTTCTTTCATGCTTAGTCATGCATGGCTAGGTGTCATATGGTGGGTTAGGTGTAAATATAGAAAAAGGTGGAGGGCAAACTTGGAATTTTACTTTTAAACTTTCCATATTCACACTTTCACCTACTAAACTTTTCCACATGTTTCAATTTTATTTTTAAACTTTCAATATTCATAGATTGACCTACTAAACTTACATTTTTAACATTTAGAAGTTCATTTTATTTAAGCAAGCACGTCGGTTTTAGGAAGCACCTCAAGCTAGCATGTCGGGAAACCCTTAAGCACCTCCCGATAGCAACTTGATTCCGACCTGCTTATCACGTTAGATACTTTATTTTAAGATATGTCTGTTTTCTTATTTGGGTTTTCTATGATTCAGTTATTACAGTTTGAAGATGTTAAAATACTATTACTGGTCGTTCTTATTTTAACTCTACCTTTGGACGAATAACTCTATATGAAATGCAAGTTAGACCTCTAAACACAACTTTTAGTGCTCTATCTTTAAACAAATTGTGTGCCAGACGGCTTTGGATAAGCTAGCACCTCCCCTAATTAGCTCGAGGTTAAGCTAGCACCTCCCCTGAAGCTAGTTATTCTAACTTCGGACTGGTACAATTGAAAGCTAATGGTTGCTTTATTTCTATCTGCAGGTTTTGGAATGTTACACCAGGATCCCCAAGATCTCCTGGCAATGAAGACCAGGATCCCCAAGATCTCCTGGCAATGAAGACCCTGAGACATAGAGACCTCAGAGGTAGAAGACCGGGATCCCCAAGATCTCCCGGATACAAGTCCAGGATCCCCAAGATCTCCCGGATACAAGTCCAGGATCCCCAAGATCTCCTGGCAATGAAGACCAGGATCCCCAAGATCTCCTGGCAATGAAGACCCTGAGACATAGAGACCTCAGAGGTAGAAGACCGGGATTCCCAAGATCTCCCGGATACAAGTCCAGGATCCCCAAGATCTCGTGGCGAAAGAAGACCTCACTGAGACATAGAGACCTCTGTGAGGTAGAAGACCAGGATCCCCAAGATCTTCTGGCGTAAGAAGACCTCACTGAGACATAGAGACCTCAATGAGGAAGAAGACCAGGATCCCCAAGATCTCCTGGCGAAAGAAGACCTCACTGAGACATAGAGACCTCAGTGAGGAAGAAGACCAGGATCCCCAAGATCTCCTGGCGAAAGAAGACCTCACTGAGACATAGAGACCTCAGTGAGGAAGAGGACCAGGATCCCCAAGTTCTCCTGACACAACAAGCAAAAACAACTCATGCGAACGCAGCTCCGAGCTCACATGAAAGATGGAGTCTTGGATCACCAATGAAAAGCTAGACTCTGATCTCCCAAAAGAAGTAAAGCGCCGTTCTGACCTCAAGAAGATGCTAAAACAAAAAGTTTAAATCCGAACTCGGATCACAAGCTGCTGGCAATGAAATTAAGAAGACAAAGGCAACAGCGCCGATCTAAGGCACGCAAACACAAATCCAGAAAGCTCAAAGACAAACTGAAGAGAACAATCCTCCTACAAGATAAGAGGAAACAGAGCTGAAAATAAAAGGCCAGCCCTGCTCACCACCTTAAAAGGTATAAGATCTGACTTATCACCATTATGCAAAGGCTATGTGTCCGAGCTCATATTATTAAAGTAATGAGAAAAATAAGGACATCCTTGCAGATATTATAAAAAACTCAAAGTTCAGCCCACTGTTAAAAACCGAGTTCACGGTTAAGGCTGGTCCAGCTTGGAAAGAGCTTACAGATAAGAATGCCTTAGTGAAATGGAGAAATTTCTAAGTTAAAAGCTTAGTCAACTGATAGAATTTCAGTTCTGACAGGCTTGAAAGCAAAAATGGAAAAATAGTACAGAGGATTCCTTAGAAAAATTATGAAGCGCATAGTTTAAGTATTCCATTTTGACAAGTAGGAGTAAGAACAGCTCAAATACAAATGATAAGCAAAAGTAAAATTTCATTAAGAGTAAAGGAAAATTTACAATCTAATTATCTAAGATTGTTGGAGGAAAGATCGTCCTTAAAGGACTTACATGCTTCGGGGCATTATCATCAGCTAAACCAGTATCTACATTATTCCCTGCACCATCTATACTATCCACCTTATCTGTATTCACATTATTTACATCTCTGCCTAGGGGAGACCCAACGCCTTCTGGCTCAGGTCCCCCAGTACCCACAAAAGGTACTAACTCCTGCCCCTGGAGCCCAGCATCTTCGCTCCTCAGCTCGGGTTCAGCCTCAGAAGGCCCAGCTACAGTACGAGAGGTTCCTTTAGGCATGGGCAGGTCGTCCTCCCCGTAGAGTATGTCCTCGCCATCAGAATCCACCTCAGCAGCTCGAAGTTTTGATAGCGGGATGGAAGGAGCAAGCCTGGATTCTCTTAAACCTCGATTGAAGCCAGATACAAACATACGGAAGCCTTTTTTCCAGATAGCCAACTTCATCTCATCGGAGGCTTTGTACTCCGCAAGTTGTGTCTGGCTAGCCTCAGCTATCTTCGCCTTCAACTCAGGAGAGTCTTTGTAAGCTTGAAGACGAGCTTCACAAGCCTGTTCAATCTCCTTCTCCAGCTCGGAGGACGCCTTATACTCCATCAAACGCCTCTCACACTCCAGCTGGGTCCTATCTTCAGCCAGCTTGGCTTCTTCGAGCAGGGCCGAGCACTTCTTCTCCAAGGATTCGACTTGTTGGCAGAGCTGCTAGTTCTGAAGGTGAGATTTCTCCGCTGCCAAAGTCAAGTCCTTCACGTTGTTAACTTGCTTGCTCAGCTCCTGCTCTAGAACCACAATATGAGCTAGAGCTTCATTCCTTTGAGTCAGCATGGCATTAAAATCTGCCTTTAACTGCTCATTTTGATGCTGGACCTCCTCCCTCTGGCTCACGGCCTCATCCCTTTCGCGAAAGGCCTTCGCCATGGAGGACAGCTGCTTCAAAACTTCTTCACAACGAACTTCTGCTGCAGCTGCCCTCTCATCAGACTCTTTAAGAACCTTTCGACTGTAAGATAACTCTGCTTCCAGGGACTGGGCATGCTTTTGCACCTTAGCTGCCTCTTCCTCAGCTTGCTTACGGGCCTCCAAGGCAGCGTGCAAGTCAAACTGGAGGGACCTGTAGTCCTCCTTGACAGCAGCGAGATTGCCCCGGGCATCACTGGTCGCGGATAAATTTTCCTCAAGGCGCGCCTCTTCGACACGACGGTTCACAGAGTCCCTGAGAGCGTGTTCTTGGGCATCTATCTCCATGAATAGGCCAGTGACCTGGTAAAAGGGAAGACAAATAAGGCTAGGGGGTAAGGAAGGGCAGAAAGAAATTAAGAGCAGAAGGGAATCAAGCAAGACTCACCATCAGGAGCATTTCCCTAGCAATATTCCCCAGCTGCTCCCTAGACTGAGCCCGGAAGGCCACCTGCTCCTGAGTAGAGCTGGCCAGATGGCCAGAAAGAGCCAACAAACGAGGATCTGAAGCCTGTGTAACTCCACCAAACATTCGCTCCCGAATTATTTCAGCGACCACGGTCGCTGGAGACTGATGGGTGATGTCCTCTGCGTTCAGGATATCATTGTCGGGAGCAGAAAGCAGGGGCACCACCGAGGTCTTCTTCTTCTCGAGCGGAGGCAGGGCAGGGGTAGTACGTCTGGAGGCTCGGGATCTCTTAGCAACAGAGACAAGAGCGTCAGAGGGAGCAGGACGCTTACCCCCGACCTCCTTGGTCGCGCCCCGAGAAACAATTGCTATCTCCCTTCGAGGAGGAGCCCTCTCCGCTGGCTCAGATTCAACACCCCCTGTAGGGACGACCCCAGGAGAAACTTCTTGGACATTTTGTCCTTTTGGGACGGCCTCAATCATGTCCCTAGGGCTCCCCTCATTAGTGGGGGCAATCTCCAGAAGCTCCACGGAGACGTCAGCAGAGGACTAAAGATCATCCGTCCTCATGAGCTCGGAGTCTTCAGTTGATTTGGCAACAGCCTCCGGAGCCCCCTTCGTCTTTGCACTAGAAGCCCGTTGAGGCATGGAGGTTTGGGGAGATTAGGGAGCTGAGCTCGACCTGCTGCAGCTGGAAAGCTTGGAAGACCTGGCGCCCCAGATACTCGGTTGGGAAGCTCGGGAGGAGGGTGGAGCAAGAGGCTTACCCACCGTCCTGATAGAAATAGTCTTGGCCACCTCCTGAGTAGCCTTTTTCACCGATTGCCCGGCCCGGAGGGCGTCCAGGCGTTCATGCTCTCGCGAGACAATATAAGGTTCTTCGGGGGCTTGATCTAGTCCATCTTCACGTCGGAGGCTGCAAAAATCCAAAATCAGTGCAAAGTAAGATAACTTGCCACAAAATTCACAAGGATAAAACAACACAGCTAGATGAAGTAAAATACCCGCGTTTCTAATGTCACGGAGATTTGACACAAACATACATTTCTCGACATCATACTTCTTTTCAACAGAAGTCAGTCGAATATACCCAACTTGTTCGGTAAGGCTCAGCTGGGGCAGGTCATTGCAGTTCAGTGAAATATCCTCCCAAGAAAGCTCTAGGTCCCAGATGAGCCCGGATTCCTTCTTGAGCTCCACTACTGCAAAGCCCTCCATCCAGCCCTTTATTGAGTCTTTATGACCCGAGAAGATTGAAAGCCCCCCACGAGGGGAAAAATAATAAAAACCCTGGGTCGCTCTGACTAGCCGGAAGAAGGATACGAACAAGTGCACCGTGGGTGTGAACCTCCAGCTCAAGCATACAGATTCAAAAGAAGACATGAATAGAATGGAGTTGGGAACTAACATCCGAGGGGTTATCCTGAAGTATCGGAAGACCTCAGTAAAGAAAAGAGAGAAGGGGAAGGTTAAG
This sequence comes from Manihot esculenta, assembly GCF_001659605.2. NCBI lineage: Eukaryota > Viridiplantae > Streptophyta > Magnoliopsida > Malpighiales > Euphorbiaceae > Manihot > Manihot esculenta. Next base: position 1,789,468 of record NC_035161.2, on the reverse strand, counting down.
CCAAACTCCCTTTGTTTAGCGAAAAAGACTAGGCTAAGATCCTTTTGGGGATCGATTAGGTCAGAAGGGGGAGGATCAGGAAGAACGATTCTCTCGTTCGGGTATGGAGCCCGAATATGAAAAAGAGGAGTATCTAGGTACTCCCTGGAAAAGAAGTTGTTCAGAGAGGAAGGAGTAATATTTGACTTTACTCTAAGAACGTCGGGAATCTTTGGGCTATCCATGGAGGACGAAGAGAAGAGCGTACCTTGAAAATGGTTAGGGCAGGGGAACGATGAAGGCAAATCGCGTAAAAGACCGAAGAGAGCGAAGGTTTTGAAAAAACAGAGAGAATTTGAAATTTGAAACAGTGAAGAGGCGAAAAGATATTTTGAGGAGACTTGTCCTTTAGGCGGCGCGGTCATTATGACTATCGACATTTACCCCCTCATCAGTCGGGCAATAACTGATGAGAAGGTAAAGGGGCAATTGATGACCACTGGTTTTCTCCATCCCGGACTGGGGCCAGGCCCATATCGTGAGCCCATCATTCGGGGGGTCCAAGGCCTTTCCCGTGAGTTTGGTCTAGCCCGTCCCCCTCCAGATCGGACTCCAACCAATTCCCTCAATCAGGCCGGCTTAACCTCTTAGGCTCGATGGACAGATCCTTCTTGGGCTCAGCCCATGACTTATCTTCCGGTCCAGTCCGGAATCAGGAGGGAGATCCACCTGTCCGTCATGTGGGTCCATACGCATGCGCGCCCGGGGAGAATCAGGGGCCGTTACGCATTGGACAGAGATCTGATTCCCTCGTACGTCCGTATCAACGTAGCAGGGACAGGTGGTCCAATGATATACGTTCTGTTAACACGTCACTAGCAGACAAAAGAAAATATATAAAAGGAGAAATACTCTCCTCTAGGGAGGGAGCTTTTTCTAGTTTTACAGAATCCATTATAAAATCCTATTTTCTGAATCTCAGATCATCACCGAGCTTTTTTACCCATATAGTAAATTTTTTTCCAATTTTAAAAAAAATTTCTCAAATCGAGGTGATTTGAGATATAGATGTGGTAATGATTACCACACCTCATAGATATGGTAACCTAGCAAAATCCCTTTTTTTTGTAAATAGTTAACACCGATAACTTGTGCCAAGGTATTGTCTATGCATATATAATAAATTAAAAGATAATTTACATTTGAGACCTTAATATTTAATAAAATTTATAATTTAATCCTTACTTTTTAAATAATAAATGATTTAGATTTCATTTATTTTAAGAAAAATATTTCATAATATCATTTAATACACTCAGAAAATTTAGTCAACCGAAAAATAAATTATTTTATTAAAAAATATTTTTTATGGAAAATATTTTCTATAAGAATATTTTTCAAAAAAAAATTTAAATATAAATTATTTTTCACAGATACACGGAGATTTAATATCTAATTTTTTGAACTAAAATAATTATTCCATTAAATTGTTTGTGTTAATTGAAAAAAGGGATCCAAATTATTATTATGAATATTAGAATTAGAAAAGATAAATTATTATAAATCATTAAAAATAAAGGGATTAAATTGTTATAAAAAATAAAAATTTGAACAACCAAATTATTATAGTTTAATAATAAATTTTAATAAGATTGTATTTTGTGAATAAAATAAAATTTTAAAAATTAAATTGTTTCACTTTTTAACCTCGATTTATTTGAAGAAAATAATTTATATTTAAAAAATATTTTTTAAGATAATTTATTTTTTATTATTTAATTAATTTAAAATTTAAAATATATTAAAGATTTTATATAGAGAAGTTTTGAAAAAATAAAATTATTTTTCTAAAAGAAGTTTAATATATATATATTTAAGCTGTCCACGCGGTAAGGTATATTCCCAAAGATTCAGGAATTTTGTTTTTTCAAATTTTTATATGGATATATTTTTTTAACTTTTGCATCTAGTAAGAAAAACCCCTGTATAACTTTTTTTTTATGCTCTACTTTTTATTTGTATTTTCTGTGAACCACGTTCGACATTCTTTTTTCTATCCCTGCAACTTTATTATAAGAAAGAAGAAAATGTATTTATCAAGAGACTGATGGTCCACAAACGTTGTCAACTTTCCTTTCATAAAAGAAAAAAAAAAAGAAAAAATAGATTAAGATTTCTCTTTTACACATTAAGTCTGCAATAAAATATAATCTTAATTGAATAATTTCAAGGCAAAATAACTAAAAGAATAATTTTTTATAAAAAAATAAAATAAATTTAAAGAGAAATTTATTATTTAATTTTAAATGAAAGATGATGGATCTACTTGATTTTTCCTGTGGAGTAATGAAAAACCATCCAAGCTTTCATGGACTTAAAAACAATAGAGTTTTGGTGGATTTGTGGAGAAACAGAAGAATTTTTGGACTTGCACAGCTTCTCAACAGCTGTCACATGGATTGTCCACCAATTCCATGATTAAAATTTTCCTCTGTTTTCATTAAAATCATCACATCATTTCTCCAAACACAATGGCCAAGACTTTTCTCTTCAGCATTGCAGAAAGTGTTTAGGGAAGTTGGGCTCTCTTGCTCTTCAAGAAATTTTCTTGGCATGGGTAGTTGAAAGTGAGCTTGAAAAGATTAAGGAGAATTTGGAAGTCATAAAAGCCGTGCTTTTGGATGCAGAGCAGCATCTGTCACAAAATCCTTGGGTAGGGATGTGGCAGGAGAATCTCAAACAAGTCCTATACTATGGAGAAAATTAAAACCATAGTTTAATCTTAAGGGATAATATAAATCAGGAAAAGCATAATTTGATTAATCTGGATGACAATCAGATTTCCAGAAGGAAATCTCAGCCTTTTGAAATTTACAGATGAAAAATCATGAAATCTACACAACAGAAATCCAAATTATACAGGCATGATGCAATAGCTATCTTTCCGAATATCCATAAAAATCTGGAAATCGCTATACTATTGCTTCTGGAGAAGATTGAGAGCCTGAGAGAGCTGATCCACGAGAGAGAGGATCCGTTCGTTGTCTGCACGCGCCTGATTGACAGCCTCAGCCTCAAGCTCACCCAGCTGTGAGCAGAGCCTTTCCTCCGCTTCCTCCGCCACTCTCAGCCTCTCCCAAGCCTTCCGTAGCTCTTCTCTCATTTGTTCTTCCCTCTCCTTGCTTTCGTTTAGAGCTCTTTCTAGCTCTTTATTTCGCTTCTCTAGCTGCTGCTGCTCCACCTTCGTTACGGCCATTTCTATTTTCCTCTTCTCAATATCTTTCGGTTGTGGCGGTTCAAGTTGGCTCTTACCTTTATAGACTACATCCAATATGTCCAGGTTCAATGAATCTGGCCTCCCAACTTTTAGGTCGCTGTTGCTTGCTCATTCCCTACGCTACACATGGGCCCGGTTCAGTTTAAAATCAGAAATTTTGAAGTCGATTTTGTCAATGGTTTTACCATTAAGATTTGACAAGATCAAACCGCGTTGTAATTAAAGATTGGTTCGATTTGAGTGTTCTCTAAAAATAAAATATTTTCTATAAAATAAATTTTTTAATAATATAATATAATTTTTATTGTTTAATTTTAATTTTAAAAATAAAATATATTAACAAATTTATATATATATTAATCCTAATAAAATTAAATCATTCTCCTTAAAATGATTTAATTTTTATTTTAAAAATTTTTTTATTCATTAATTTATTAAATATCTCAAATACTAAAAATATATTTCTGAAAAATATGGTGAAAAACATTTTAAGTCTAAATATTATATAAAACCAACGTGCAACATCACAGAACATCCTATATTCTAGAAAATTCTGTTAATTGAAAAATATTTTTTAATTAGAAAAAAATTAAATTACTTTAAAGAAAATATTTTCTATATTGAAAAAAAAAGTTGTTTCTAAATTTTATTAATTTTGCTAATACCAATAATCTTTTATTATAAGTATTTTTTATATATCAATGTTAGTAATTTTTCACAATTCATTTTTTTTTAAATTATGTTTATGCATATGAGCATATATGTTTAATATTAAATAGAAAGAAAAAATATATATCTTATTACTCTAAAACTACTTTTTTCTTTTATTTTTTAAATATTTAAATAATGAGAGGAAAATATTTTTCAATTATTTTTATTTTTCTTCTTTATTTTTCCCTTTATGTTTTTAATAGAATGATTAAAATTTCTTCAAAATTGTATCGGGATAATAAAAAATCTTAAATTAAAATTTTCTATCTAAATTTACTTTTAATTATTATTAAAAAATTAAATAAATTTAAATAAGATAAAATATAATAAGAACAATGTGTAATTTGCACTTTTTATCTTTTTCATTTTACTAATTGAATTGAAAATTCAATGGGTCCATGGAAAAATAAATTTAAGTAAAAGACTAATCCATCCTAGATTACAAAATAAAAAAGTGTTTATAAATTCAAACGAAGCCTTGATCGGAATCGTCTGAATCACCACCATTATCTTTCGCATATTCAAAAGAAAATCAACAAAATAAAATACGAAATTTAATCATATAAAAATCCAAAACACACATATAGATTCCACAATAAAACCTTTATCACACAACATCACCATTATCACCACCTCCCATCACACTCAAGCCAATTCGAAACTCAAAATAGACTTAATTTGCCGACAACCTAAATGCCACACAAGAGAGACAGATGCGATAAAGTCTAGAGGAACGTTCCCAAAGTATAGAGATAAAGACTAGATGGATGAAGGAGAGGACGAATCTTCGCTCTGCTAATCATTCGCAAAAGACTTTTATGCAATGAAATTCAAATCTAATCTCAACCATCTAAAATCAGATCGACAAACTAAATAAAACTATACACGGCTGATTGGAAAATTTTCTTTTTTATTTAATTCTCACTTTTTATTCAATTCTCACTTTTTAAAATAGGAATTTTCAGTTTCTCTCAAGATTTTAATTATTTGTCTAATTTAAATTTTAAAGTCTAAAAAAAATATAATTTTATTAAAATTATTTAAAATTTTAATAATAATTTAAGAGTGATTTCAAGAAAATATAAAAAAATTTTAGTCTTTTTTCTCCAAAAAATATTCTCTAATCATAGACCAGCATAGTGTCAGATAACAAATCAAAATCGTCGATCTGAGGACAGAACCGAATAGGAACGGCCCGCTCTCCTCCATGCTAGGCTATATTGATTCTTTTATATTATTATTAACATAAAGAAATTCAACGCCTGAATTTTCTTTGCACAAATATATATTTTTTTTATTTGAGAAAATTTGCACAGTACAATTGGTCACCCTTCGTTGTTGCGAATGGCCAGGCCAGGTCGTCCTTTGTTTTTTCCTTCTTTTTTTAAAGAACAGGTCCCATTGTTTTATTTTACTTGTCAAGGTGGATTTCGTTCGATCCCGACTCTTTCCTTCCGCAAAGTCAGCCTAGCGTAAAACATTTTTTTTTGTTTAAATAATAATTATTAATCCCAATTAATATTAATTTAAATTTCTATTTTTTTAAAATAAAATATATAATACTTCAATTTAAAAGAAATAATTTTGTCTATTCTATTTGTATGTTGTGATTTGATGCAATTTTATTTTAGAATTTCTGGTTATTTTATTTTAAAAGAATTTATAGTTTGATAAAATAATACCATAAAATATAACATCGTTAATAAAATAATATTTTTAAGTAGTTATTTATTTTTTATTAATATGGTATTAAAATTATATTTTAAATTATTCATAAATAACTTAAAATAATAATAATAAAAAAAATATTGCGTTCTACTAACATGAGCTTTGCAATTTCTTCGACAAGTCTGAAAACACACTCCGATAAAAGACTATGATGCTTTGTGGGATCAAAAGCTGTAGGAGAAAATTAAGCTATTATGGACTGCTAATACAATGTTGTGGTTTTAGATATCTTACATCAGAAAAATCAGTAATTTCAATATGTGGTTTGATGGACTTAAATTTGATCAAATATGAGTTTAGCTCGATTTTAAATGATTTTGAAACTCAATTTCAATTAGATTTTAAATTGGAATTTGTTTAAGATAATGTGATCATTAAATTTTTTTTTATTTACTGCAATCCAAACTAAGAAGTACTAAATTAATTTAATATGGGCTCAAAGCGCGATGGAGAGACAGTTCCAGATTTGTTCAAGCCTGCCTTTATTGACGGGATAAGACTCAAGTAGACTTACAATTAAACTCATCCAACCGTTGATTCCATATAAAGGCCACAATAGTAGAGATTATGTCTAGATGGTACTAGAGGAAATTAAATAGTCTTTTGACGAAAATAAAATCACAATGATCTTCATATAAAAATAAAACTCACAATAATAGAGATTATGTTTAGATGATGCTTATAAAAAATTAAATAATCGCTTGACGAAAATAAGATCACAGTATAAAGATAAAGTCACAATAATAGGGATTATGTCCAAATGGTGCTAAAAGAAATTAAATAGTCGCATGACGAAAATAAAATCATAGTATATACATACATGCTACTCGCATAAATGTAACAGATGGATACAGATGTAGGACGAAGAGAGCACTCCTGAGAAAGATAAAAGAAAATGAATATAAAAGGGAAGGAGGATTAATTAAGAGGTTGATATACCACTTAAAAAGTTATTAGCCGAGAAAACTAGGGTAAGTAAAATAAAGCCTACTGTTATCGAACTGTGTGAGATCTTGATTCTTACTACATATAGATATATATAAAGTTTGAATTTTGCTCAAATTCATATGCTCACAATTATGTCAAATAATATCAATTTATTTTATCTTAAGTTTTCTAACGAAGTTCATAATAGGTATCTGAATTATTTTATCAAATTACGGATTGATTTTCTCTCAAAAAGTAAGTAAGTAGGAAACCTAAGAAAATTTGAATCTGAATCCTTAAATATTAAAGTTTTCAAAATCATTTTATTGCATAGGGTAAAGGGTAGACATTTTCATAAAATTCTTATCTAACTTGGGTATTCAAGGAGTCATAAAACTTAACAAAAGTTAAACCTCATTACATTAGTACACTTTGACAAACCCTCAAAGAAGTTTAGCCTTCGCCAAAGTGGAGAGCAAACTGTAGACTCTAATTTTGGTACTATGTGTATATGCATATTCGAGACGGTGAGAAGCTCAAGGATGAAAACTCTATTTGGTTCTAATACTTGTGGAATGGGTTAAAGAGACCCATATAGTTATTTGAAAAAATTACAACTTAATCTCTACGGTATAAAAAAATTCACTAGCTAGTTAGTCGGTTTTGAAAAATACATTAAAACGTAACTGACGTTTTAAAAAGTCTACTAGTTAGTCTTTCTGTTAATTTTATCGTTAAATATTTTACTGTTTAGTCCCTGTAATTTTAAAAAATTTATTAATTGGTCCTCAGATTTTTAAAAAGTTTATTAATTAGTCCTTCTGGATCATGAATATTTTAGACTTTTTTATAATACTTAATGGCTAAAACTAATAAAGGGACTAACTAGTAAACTTTTTAAAATATCAATGACGTTTTAATGTATTTTTAAAATTGATAAACTAACCGATGAGTTTTTTCGTATTATAAAGACTAAGTAATAATTTTTTATAATTATTTTATATTGTGAAAAATAAAATAGAATAAATCTTATAAGCCCATAAAATAGAAAGAGAGTTTTGGGCGTAAAAACCCAAATAAAATGGAGAGATGGGCGACCCCAAGGGCTATTTGGCAAAGGCAAGTTCCGAGGCCCTCCTTGCATACTCTCAAGCCTTTTTCTTACAAGGTCTAAGGTTCATTTGGACAAACAAATCAGTGCCTTTCAATGTAATAGTATGCCCTAGAACTTGAATATAATAGATATAATTAATAAATATGATTATTATTAATGAGATAGGATATTATTAATACATATAGGCTAATATATATTATACTTCTTAATTAGATTTTACCGCAGTTCTCACTAGATGAAAACATTAAGATTTTTAGAGTTAAGATATGGATGATTTTTTTTGAAAAACAAGTAAACCGGAGATCTGAACATAATATAAATAAATTATATTATATATTTGTAAAAATATTCTTAGACTTGATATTGTCAAAGATATCTAAGTATATAAATATTATGCTTTGAATCGACTTTTTATACTTAACCATGAAGTATTGAAAGATGAGAGATTAGTAATGAGATATAATACTTGAAGATAATTAAATGATCAATAAGGGTTTCACCAAACTCAAATAACAAGTAGGAAATTATTGTTTTTTTTTTTTTGAAATAAATCTCTAGTTAGAGTAAAATACCTTAATGAATAAGATTTATAAAGACATAATTAGAATAAAGATTTTAATATTCAATTAAATATGAAATAAATTTTACATTCAATAAAAATTGATGTAAAAGAGTGAAAGAAGCTTATTGCATGATAATTAGATACGGAAGGGTTATAGTCAAACCACATTTGATCTTCATGCACTTTGAAAGTCATGATGAATGGCTAGAAGCTCTCTTGATTATTAAATAATATAAATAAAATAGATTCATTGAGAATGAATTTTAAATTATAATATAAGTTACGTGCAACCAAAATATTCTAGAAGCTCAATGGGTCACACGTATATGAAAATAAAAATCTAAGATAAAATAACTATAAATATATTAGCATTAAATGTCAAGGAACCTAAATAAAAGAGGAAAATACACTGTTTAGTTCATTATATTAAGTATAAACTAAAAAAGCTTAAGTATTTGGCCTATTAGTTAATACAATTACAATGGACATTATGAATGCTTGGATCTGATTCATAATTAAAAAAAGACCAGCATATTTATGTGTTAAATTAAGTTGAAAGAGGCTATGCAAATCGACCACAAAGGGATATAAACCCCTTGCGTTGGCGGAAACCCTACAATGCATCAAAACACAAGTTTTGCCTCTTTCAGCTAATTCCTTCATTGGCTCCCTCATTAGCTTCAAGGGGTTTCGACCATTGTTGCTGCCTTTTTTAACTTCTCTTCTTTGTGTGAATTACTACTGGAGGTAATCAATTTGAATTATTATGGTTTGCTATAACCTGTTAGTGAAAAAAAAGCACAAAAATAAAAAAATTTTGTACACTCTAAGGTAATTATACATAACTTAATTCAATAAATTCTTTAGTGATTCCTAGTCTTTATTTAGGCTTCAAAATTATTTATTTTTATGGCCTACTTTATGTATGAAATTTTTTAAAAAAATAACGGTATAGAGCCAGGTTATCATTAAAGAATTGGAGACAAGGTAATTTGACCAGATTAAGTGGATGCCCAGTTCTTACTTTCTCCCATCATGTCATTCTCTAGTTTTCTCCCTGAATCTCACCTAAGCACAATCAGCTACTGAGCATCTAGCTAGTAACAATAAAAAGGCTTACTTCCTATTTAAACCTACTCAACCTTTCTATTGATCCCTTTCTATATTTGCGTGGTGGGAAAATTCCCTTCTCCCTAATGCTTTCACTATTGCAGGAGAGTTATATACCCATCTACGCTTGCTCCAAAAAAAAAAAAAAAATCAAAGACAACTCCTCCCCTTTCAAGTTTTTGTAGGCCCTTTCTATGGCCCAATCTCTTAACGCTCTCTAGGCTATCATGGTTGAAGATTGTAGGCAAGCCTATCCACATCTCATTTAGCAATCTATTGCACAACTTGGACTCATTGTAACCCGTTAGCATTCAATCAGAAGCATAAAGTGGTTTGGCTATCTCAAGTTTAGAGTATAGTATATTAGTTTTCCCTTCAGAAAATTTTTTCAATGGGTATTCCTTTAGATCCAAATATGAGTCCTTTACGGTAAAGAAAGCAAGCAAGCAAAATATAAGGAGTTGGCAACGCACAGGGCTATTACTCTCACTACAGTTAGTCATATAGAGGATAATAACTAGTATTCTAGAATGTGGCAAGTGACAAGATGGCTGATTAATAGGTGGACTACGATTTCTCTGAGGCTTTGGTGGCTAGACCAAAGTTGTCAAGCCAACAATTGTTCAAGAACGAGAGAGAGAGAGAAAACATACTGGTTTTATTTCAGAGAGAAAGAAAATGTTGTTACACACCTGTTCTGGAAGCTTGTAGCTTCCTTATAAATCAAATAACAGCTCGTGCACGTCATGTGCAAGAAACTCAACACATCTGTCCTAAAACGACACAGTCTAAACAATATACATATGCAAACTGAAAAACATCAGAAACGATGTAGTTTTGACACCCCCTCCTCAAGTTGAAGCTGGTAAAGGCAAAAGGTTCAACTTGTGAGTGAGATTAACATGACGACATGCTGGCAAGGCTTTTGTAAAGATGTATGCCAACTGTTCTTCAGTGGGGAGATAGTGAGGCAGTATGAATCCCTGCTGAAGCTGATCTCTGACGAGGTGGCAGTCTATTTCGATGTGTTTGGTGCGTTCGTGAAATACCGGGTTCGCAGCTATATGCATGGCCGCCTTGCTGTCACAGTGCAGTGGGATTGGCAATGGGACAGTAACCTGCAAATCCTGCAAAATGTAGCTAATCCAGAGGAGCTCACATACTGTGTTAGCCATGGCACGATACTCAGCCTCAGCTGAGGATTTAGAAACAGTAGGTTGTTTCTTAGTCTTCCAAGAGATAAGGCAAGGTCCCAAATATATGCAATAACCAGAAAGTGACTTTCTGGAATGGGTGCAAGCAGCCCAATCAGAGTCACAATATGCATTTAGTGACATATCAGCACTTACAGGAAAATAAAGGCCTTGTTGCAAGGACCCTTTAAGATAACGAAGCAAATGTAAAGCAGCCTCCCAATGGGGCTTTCGAGGCATGCTCATAAACTGGCTTAAATGCTGGACAGCATAGCAAATATCAGGCCTTGTGAGATTAATGTAAAGCAATCTGCCAAGGAGCCTTCTATACATGTCAGGTGTATCAAAAGGCTCCCTTGTATCAGGAGATAAGTGTAAACCTTGAGGTAAAGGGCAGGAGGCAGGCTTACAATTGAACATACCTGCATCCTTCAGTACATCTGAAATATATTTAGTTTGACTAATGAAGGTTGCTTGATTGGATCTAGCAATCTCTAGACCCAAAAAATATTTCATGGGCCCCAAATCTTTAACAGTAAACTTCGAATGTAAAGCAAGCTTGCACTTAGTTATAGCATCAATAGAGTTTCCAGTGAGAATGATATCATCAATATAGACAAGTAATATCACAGTTAAAGTTCCAGTATGCTGTGTAAACAGGCAGTGATCATGAGGAGATTGCACAAAGCCTAAATTTTTGAGAAAGCTGGTGAATTCAATGTTCCATTGCCTAGAGGCTTGTTTAAGCCCATATAAGGACTTTTTTAGCAAACAAAAATCCCCTGGCTGGGCTTTGTGATATCCCTGTGGGGGTGTCATGTACACCTCCTCTTCCAAATGTCCATGCAAAAAGGCATTATTTATGTCTAGTTGAAAAATTGGCCACTGTCTAAAGGTGGCAAGTGCAATGAAGATTCTCACAGTGGTAAGTTTGGTGTAATACCCGGCTAGACTCCGGTATCGGAATCCCTACCGTCCGGTGGGACCTCGGATGTCGGAAACCTCTAGAAGGGTAAAACTATGATTTTATGAAATGTTTTCATGTATTTCATGTTTTTAAGTAAGAAATTAAATGAGTTTTTGCATGAAAAATCTTTGGAGGAAAACCCAGGTTCGGCCGCCGAACTCCGAAGTTCGGCCGCCGAACATGCATGCTTTCGGAGGGACTTTAGGCGCCCGAAAATTTTGAGTGAGGGAAATGCAGGTTCGGCCGCCGAACTCCAAGTTCGGCCGCCGAACCTTGCATGCATGCGGAGACACTTTCGGCCCCCGAACGTGGCCTGGCCAGCCACCTATAAAAGGGCACTTAGCCGAAATGGGAGAGTTTTCTCTCATTTTCAGCCACAGCAAGCTTCCGACCTCCCTCTCCAAATCTTGTGTTTTTCCTT